>NC_060144.1:529524771-529827801 GCF_021461385.2 Schistocerca piceifrons | reverse complement strand
CTGGATACCAGCGTCTTTCAATTAGTTGGCGAGCAAATAATACACTCATGAAACCCGTGAAGTAAATCAGTCCGTCTTGTAGGGATGAAGTAGCCCCTCGCAAGCAATTTTTTGTACAAAATCACCTGTTTGATCGAGTATTTGGTACACGCCAATATCATGCAATTCAGACGCAGCACCGCCGTTGCGGCCTGATCGCAGTGTCCAGAAGCGATGATGTTTAACCGGTGTAGGTGGGCAAGGTAACACCCGTGTCCCAGCCTCATGCGGATAAGACTGGTCACATGAAGTCTACTAAGCTTCATAGCCGAGAAGAGACATTCGACAGTATGGCCGCCCTTACGGGACACATGCCATTCACAGTTCCATTCGTGATAAGCAGCTTTCTTGACCGTCTGTTGAAATCCGTAATGCTTCTCTTAGCAAGGCGGTCAACAGTTTCATTACGGGGAATGTCTTCGTACCGTTTAATCCAAAACAAGCGGAAGTCTGTGGCCAACATCCGCACATCAATTATGGCCTCCAAGACATCCAACACATATCTGTTATCATGTTACCAAATGCCGGATGTTTTCGTTTCTGCAATACGATCTGGGAATCCGTGAGGATCAATACGATCCGGGAAGCCTACGTAACAAAAACAGCCTCCCTGATGGCCACTCACTCCACTGTGTAGATAGTCGATTCAGGAGGTAGTGCAAACACTTCGTAGAGGGGCTGAAGAAGGCGTACCCCACACCCATTTACTTTTAGAGACATTCCTACAGAAATGGGATCATTTCTGAAGTCGCATTACTCTTGAGACCATACGCAACAACTTCACGAACACAACCAGAGGTAATACCGACTTTTTCTGAGGCGTAAATGCAGGACGCCTAGTCTAACAGATGTCACAGACGTCATATGCATTAGGAGATTTTCCTTTTCAACTATTGGACCTGATATTTGTGAATGGTTTGAGGACTTTCTAGCAGATAACACACAATATATAGTTCTTAACGGGAGGAAATAAAATATGTAAAGGTGATGTTAGAAGTAGTGCTACTGAGTGTTACAGGGCCGTTATTGACTACAGTTTATATTAATGGTCTCGTCGAAACGTCGAAACCTTTGGAAGTATGTTTGCGAACGATGCTGTTCTCTATCGCCAGAAATCTGTAACGGAATGCGGGAACACCTGCAGAAGGTTGACGACTGGTGCAGGCACTGACAGTTGACCGTGAAAGTTAGTAAAAGCAACGCATTTCTCGTAAATAAGTGAAAAAACTTTCTTACTGTTCGATTACACTATTAGTGATAAACCACTGTAAAGAATAACAGCCGGCCGCGGTGGTCTCGCGGTTCTAGGCGCGCAGTCCGGAACCGTGCGACTGCTACGGTCGCAGGTTCGAATCCTGCCTCGGGCATGGATGTGTGTGATGTCCTTAGGTTAGTTAGGTTTAAGTAGTTCTAAGTTCTAGGGGACTGATGACCACAGCAGTTGAGTTCCATAGTGCTCAGAGCCATTTGAACCATTTTTGAACCAAAGAATGACAGTAGTAAAATAAATATGGGTAAATGTATGGAGCAACTAAAAGTGGAATAATCGCTTAAAATTAGTTACAGGAAAATCAAAAGCCAAGTCCAATTTTTACTGGAAGAACTTTAAGCAAAAGTAATTCATCCAAGAAAGGCACTCGTTCGACGGTTTCAGCAGTATTACTCTTATGTACAAGAGGCTTAGCAGGTTGAATCAATAAAAAAGACAGAGAAAATCGAATGATGACTGGCGCATATCATCGCGGGATTGTTTAGTAAGCGTGACGTAGTTGCAGAGATGCTCAACGAACTCCAGTGGTTGGTTGACTTGGGAGGGGGCGACCATATAGCGAGTTTATCGGTCCCACCGAATTAGGGCTGGATGGGGAAGGAAGTCGGCCGTGCCCTTTCAAAGGAACCATTGCGGCATTTGCCTGAAACAATTTAGGGAACTCACGGAAAACGTAAATCAGGATACCCGGACGCGGGTTTGAACCGTCATCCTCCCGAATACAAGCAGTGTTAGACGCTACAAGAGATGATAACTGTTGAATTTGTGAGAGCATTCGTTCCGAAATGAATCTCGTGACGTAAAATATGTTATTACTTCCTCCCACAAATGCCTCGTGAAATGCCTACCACGAAAATTTTTGTGGCGCAGAACTCATACAGTGATTTATCGGCTTCCTTGCCATGCACCAGTCGCAAATCGAACAGTGAAGTAGGCATATATCATATACCTTCCGGTACGAATTGTAAGGGAGTTTATAAGGTACAGGTGTCAAAGTCCGCATTTACTGATGTCACCAGGAGGTCATAATAAGTTGTAGCTACTCTCGGAGGTCCAGTGTTGGCAGAGAAACATTGTACATACGTTAATGTGTTAAAGCGTAAAAGATTTGCTCTGGAAAAACATCATTCCAGTCTTGTCTACCACGTGCAAGTCTGGGGTTGTACAGCATCTCGCCTACGTCTCCGGTGCTCATTGTGAACAAACCGTGTATGTGTGGTTAGTAATAAAATCAGCATCAAGCGTTTCTCACTTGTTTGACCTTTTCTACCCACGTCCCGTTCTTAATCCATTACATATGGATACATGTCTGTACGCCTTTTCGTATTCAGTGCCAGATTTGAAGCAGGTAATAAAAATTGGAACTAATTTTATTCCAGCGCAAAAAAAAAAAAAAAAAAAAATCTATCTAGGAATGGCCTGCGAAAAGTGCTATGTGAACCAACCGTCTAACATTCTTGTGATGAATCATGACGGATTTCTCTGTACTCTGTGACTCCACGATCTGTTATAGGTAGCAGGACTAGCTTATGATGAAGGTAGCGCCGCTGGGTCTGTAACAATTCGTTCCTAGTTTATCAACAACACGTTGTGGAAACTCGCGCTTCCTTGCCTCATTCTCTCGAAGTCAACGCCTAGCGCCATTTCCTTTGGGCACAGATAAATTCCATGACATAACCACTGGACTGTAAAATACCATACTAAGGATCCTCTCTAAACCTCCAAAAACTTCTCAGTCACGTTCTCCGCAATCGTAACATAGAAAATGTATCAAAATAATAATTCAAAGATGTGATGGGGAGAATGTTACACCAAGTTTTATACTTCAGTTACCGCAAGTGCTTGAATAAACCTTGTCAAGTCCGTTCCATCGATCGTCAACCTCTTCTAATCCATATACATCCTCCGCAAATTGCTGGGAAGTACATGGCAGAGGGTACTTCCAATTACATCAGCTATTATGGTCCTTTTTCTTGTTCCATTTGCGTAGGGTGAGCGGCAAGAATTGCTGCATTCATGTTTCTGGGAGTGTGATCTTGTCTTGCAATATCCCTCACTTAATAATGGTTCTTGAAACGCTGAAAGTAGGCACTCGCGGGTTATTTGGCATTTCTCTTCAAGCGGACCCAACAAAGATTATACATACCTCCCGCCACACTAAATAAAATCAGAGAAAGTTGCAACATACGTGGGTGTTTCATAAATTTTAGACTCTCCCCACATACCGCCGCACTAGGTGCATGGTCTTTCCCACAGCATCCTTCGGAACTTTCGAGTAATTCCGTCCAGTAGTTGGCTGCAGGCAACTAACTGAACAAGTTGACTGCGTGAATTCGCGGAAAGGATGGAAGTCGAGATTCGTGCATTGGTTAAGTTTTTCTTGTATGAGAGAGCTTGACACCAAGCGTGTCTGGTTTCTTTTCTCTGTAAATTTCAATTGTTATGAAATGAACTTCCCCATTTAAACAAGATCGTGGGAGTCCCCAAGATGAACCACGTAAACGACAGCCGAAGTTTGCAATCACAGGGCATTTGCGTGCACGATACGATCTTGGAAGATCACCGGACGACGGCGCTTGAAATTTCCAAGATTGTAGGTATTTCAAGAGAACGTTATTCTGAGTTTTTTCTAGTAACCGTGCATGAGGAAACTTTGAGCAAGTTAGCCTGCTCACTGCGTGTGACAAATGAATTCGCTCGGCAATTTCCCAACAGCGTTTCATGCAATTTAGAAAAAAAGTAATTTTCTTCGTCGGTATGAAACGAAGTACGAAACATCGATACACTATACACCGTAATCAAAACAAAGATCGAAACAGTGGTTGTCAGTTTAGGAAGGTGAAGACGGTATCTTCACCGGGAAGGATCATAACACGCGGGTTGTTGGATGCGAAAAAAGAAATCATGTTAGTTTACTACTTTCAAACAGTAAAATAATAAGAGGGCTATCATTATAACCTTCTACTGTATCTGTAACCAACAATTCGAGAAAAGACATCTGGTTTGCACAAGAAAGAAATACACCTTTCATAAAGACAATGCTTTCCACCATAAAAGTGTCTGGTCGGTGTTAAACTGAGGGCCTTCTTTACTAAATATTGGAATAACAGTCCTATTCCTCAGATTTTCGTCTCTCGGAGTTCCATGTCTTCCCAGCTATCGTTTGCTGATCAGCGTTTTTCATTCAGAAAGGGAGCAATAGCATCTGTGGACAAGTACTCTGCCGCTCTTCCGCGGGGAGAGTAGTACTGCAGCATTTCGTCTTTTGATAGCGGGACAGAGACCATTCTGCAGTCGAAAAGCTGCGATTTTGTGCTGACGCGAAAACAGAGGCGCAAGCATGTGTCGCGTCC
Organism: Schistocerca piceifrons; assembly: GCF_021461385.2. NCBI lineage: Eukaryota > Metazoa > Arthropoda > Insecta > Orthoptera > Acrididae > Schistocerca > Schistocerca piceifrons. The sequence goes on along the minus strand of NC_060144.1, from coordinate 529,823,139 downwards.
GCGGGAAATATCCAGCAGGACGGGCAAGCAGGCGCGATACTATTGTCGTTGTCATAGAAAGCTCCACTAATGCCTGTGAAAGTTGTAGCACCCAGCAGGAATGGTCTGACCGGTTCAGAATTGGAGGTTGTGTGGAACAGTCACACCACAACAAGTGATTAGAATTGCAGAGAGATGGCGTGTACAAGACCCAGTAGCGCTCTTTTTTGTGTGACCAGACTGGTAAATGTTACGGTATTCTGCGTCAGTACAGAGCCTTCCACCGAAGAAGAAACGTGTAAGCAAGTGCTGGTATGCCTGACGTGAGGTACGCATAGCTGATTGTCGCTGTTGCTACTGGAGATGCCTGGACGCGGAAGGGGACGCAAAGCTGCTGCCTTGGCGGAGTTGCTGCTCACGCTCGCAGGAACAGCCGGGAAGAAGAAGAGGAAGACTGCAGCGCAGTGCTTTCGCTGCCAAAAGCTTGCCCACGTCGCCAAGCACTGCAGCGGAGCAGTTGCTTGCTTGAAGTGTGCGGAAGCACACGACACACGTGACTGCAAGAAGCAGAGGGACACCCCCTGTACCTGCGCCAACTGCGGCGGCGCACACGCGGCGAACGCCCGTTCCTGCGCCTACAGAAGAAACTGGCGCGGACCGGAGAAGAAGACGCAGAAGCAAGTGGCCACCACACACGAAGAGGTGGTCACTTGTACAGAAGACGTCGTCATCAGGCACCTTAACGACGCCGTACAAGAAGCCATGTCCGCCTTCAAATCCGCTATGGCGGAAGAGAGGGCGGCCATGCTGGCGGAACTGGGCGAGGCTCGGCGTCAGATCGCTGTGCTGACGCAGGAGCTTCGATCAGCCAAGGAAGCCTCCACCACAACAGACACCGCCACCCAGACGACTCCTCCAAGTGAGAAGGAGTTCGCGACGGTGGCCACGCAGACCGACGTGCCTGCCGAAGGGGAGGCAACACAGCACAAGACGGACACCGAAGCAGCAGCGCAAGAAGAAGAATGGGAAGAAGTCCCATTCCTCCCGCTCCCAGACATGTACAGCGCAAGCGCTGTAACAAAGAAGATCGCTGGCTCGCTTCGCGATGGTACATTCCCCCACCACGACAACCCTTATCCCTTCGTTCCACCTAACCATCCTAAACCCCAACTCCCGCATCACCCACATGGGTATCCAGAAAGCCTTATTGGTCTTTCAAGGGAGGAATTCAACCTGATTGATTCCTACCCTGTCTTCACGCAGCCGCAAATGCGCTGTATCATCATCTCTCTGGTCAACGGAGAATATGATAAAGCAGGAATCCTTATGCACGGTATTCCAACCGAGGAAGAGCCCTCGGCAACAAGCAAGAAGAAGAAGAAAAATCGTCATACCGACAAGTACAGGAAATAGGTCATCGGCACTCCTTGCCAGTCTAGAAATACCTATCAGTACAGAAAGAAGATTCGACAAGATTCCCAGGGGAGTGAAGGCCAACAGGCCACAAACTTCCACTCGAACCTCCTCACAGTGAGGAAGTCACAAAAGGAGCAGCAGGCAGGCTGATGTGAAAGGGTGCAGGATCAGCAAGTGAGTGAGTTCGAAAGGGACAGAGTGACTGGTCACCACAGAACGGGTTGGTCAGACAGAGACACTGCGGCACGCTGCAACTCACAGTGCTGCATGTGCAGAACCAGTGGATAGCAGGGGGTTCGTACGCAGCTGTGAGCGGCTTCTGGGCCACGCAACGCCACCACAACGCGAGATGACCGCCACCTCATCAGCGCGCTCTTAAGCTGCGGAACAGCTTCATCCACAAAACTGGTTTGATCCTGGACTGTTGCAAGCGGTGTGGATATGTTTGCGTGGGTGGTTGAACGCTGTTTGTTGAGTTCAGGATTGATGGCATACACGACATTGCGTCATCTTCCATAGAAAAGAAAACACTAGCTTCTCACTTGCGGATATGTTTGCGTGGATGGTTGACGCTGTTTGTTGGGATCAGGAATGATGGCATACACGACATTGCGTCGGCTTCCATAGAAAAGAAAACACTAGCTCTGCACTTGGGCACCTGAACGCCGTCACTGGAGTTCTGAGTGGAAAAATATAATGTTTTCGGACGAGTCCCGCTTCAGCTTATCTTACAGTGGTGACAGCATACTTGTTAGACGCTGCTGTGATAAATGCAGTGGGGCAGGCGGTAGTGTTGAGCGACATAGAGTACAAGCTCCAAACGTCACGTAACCTCGTCATTGAGGGTCCATAAGCTCCTTCAAATGTCATGGTTTGGGGTGCCATAGGCTGTAACATACGATCTAGCCTCCTAGGTATTAAGGGCAATCTGAGCAGCAATCGCTTTATGGGGAAAGTTTTAAAACACGAGGCGCTGCCCTTTCTCTTTGCATCTCAGCGTGCAGTATGTCAGCAGGAAAATCCTTGAGGCGAAGAATGTGCAAGCCTTCTTCCGAGAATGATGGGTACTACTGCTTCCCTGGTTTGCACATTCACATTCACGTGACACTGAACGTGTCTGGGATGTGGTTTGCCGGCAACTTGCTCGTTTTGGTCCTCCTGCAACCATTTTTGATGCATTGTGGACGCTGCTTCAAGCCACGTGGCAGTATGTTCCTCAGCAACACGTCCTGCCATTCCTTCGTTTAGGGCCTCTGATTGCAGCACCTGGAGGCTTCAGCTGGTGCTGAACTCTCATGGCTGAAATTCATGTACGGTTCTGTAATTCCAACCATTTGTCTATCGTCATATCCCTTATATGTGAGATAAATTTTGTTTCAGTCACCCATCTCCTTCCCAGTGCCGCAATTCTCAAAGAGTGTGATGTATTTGTCTCACACAGAACGACTACTACGCTTACATCCCTGTCTGCCGACGGATTTATTCGGCATATTGTTTCGAACTTCAGCTGCAAGGGCAGTCATGTCGAAAGTGACAGAATTACAAAGGCCATTCTCCAAGGACTGCAATCCTTGCTTCTGAGATAGTTTTGTAGACAATAAGTATAAAAATAAATTTTAAAAACTGAAAATTAAACTTGAAAACTAGATACACACAAATATACACGAGGTATACACAAATAGGTCCATAACTCATTACAACAAATGACGCTCGACTGATAAAAAATATCCTTATGCCAGAAGGAAAGATTTCAATTTAAATTTGAAAATTGGGATTTTTCTGCCTTTTATATTTTCCAATCCTCTGGGAAGCTTTCTGGAACTGAACCGTGATCGAGAAAGCGTTGCCTATATGAAAAAAAGTAGTTCTCTACTTGGCGTTCACTGACTGAAGGCTGCAGTTCCCTTTGAGTGCGCCCGTGTTGTTAATCACCAGGAACATAAGAGGGCGTATGTGTGTGGGAAGAAGTTGCCACAGATGAATTTGCGAAGTGACGCTGCAGGTCACTGGAACAGACCATTCCTGAGCTGAAGAGCTCCTTTGTGAATGCAGAGATTTAACCAAAAATATGAGATCATACACGTAACAGAGCACAAATGAGGAAAGTATACAAGAATCTGTGTTTCAATGTTGGAACAGTGGAGACCATATTGCATAAATAGCTTCATTTAGTTCCTGCACAAGTTCTTGTGTATGATCTCACCAAAATAGTATTCAATCTACTTTCAACAATTACAATTTCAAATTTCGTATTTCAGTGATTTTTTTAACATAAGTTTTACCAAAATTTCGCTTTCGCGAGACGTGTCTGGCAGGATCAGTATATGTTGTGCTTTGTAACAGTTCAGCGACGATCCATTCTCTTAAACCACGAGCTGATGTTACCAGTGACCCAGTAACTAAATCAATTACAGTGCATTCCACGTGTTTCGCCATGGCACCTCAGTCATAATCAAATAAAGAAAAACATTTTACCCGTATGTGATAATCAGATATCCCAAGAGAAGGAGCAGACCTAGAAAAAAATCATTTTCGTACTGCAAGCGGCTAAAAGTCACATTCTCTATTGCTTCTTCTTTCCTGAATCCAGTGAGTCTGAGAGAAAATTACTTGCACTGAGACGATTTGTCGCTTTTTTATACGTCATCATCCAAGAAAACACTGGTAGCAAGGGGACTGGAATCTAACGATACACATTAGCTTCTTACCCCTTCCCGAGAAACGGCTGCGCTAATGAGTACTTGAATGTTTCTGGTAACTACAGAAAGTGAAACACTCGTTGTACAGGAAGCTTAGCCCTGCACTGAGTTTACAAAGTCTATTTGACATTCCATAGTACGCTCCGGATCCATTACGCTTCAGTTATAGCCTCTCAACTTGTTCCTGTAGGTAACACGTAATTTTCATAAAATAATGTGTTGTAAGCGTTTTGTGCCAACAGTGTTCGTTTCCTGTTGCTTCATGACACCAAACTTCCCTAAAATGCACTATGTTGCCGAATTACCAACATTTTACTGTAGGTTTAAAATCTTGTTTTGACTTCCCAATTACTGACATGACGTAGCTAACTACTTTGCCCAACTAAAATGGATAACAGACAATTTCATCTTCAAACAGAAAAGATGGAACCTTTTGGCCTAGTACTTCTTTTCACAACTGATCACATTTTTTCAGTATTTTTGTAGACGTCCTTGTTATTCTTATAATTCATGGTTTTAGCTTGTCTGATGTCGTGCTTCAGTAGGCTCTACCTTGCGACCTTGCCTGCAGTACATTTTTGTAACTGTGCTGAATTTTTCTGCATTATATATTTTCTCTATGTGAAGTTCTAACATTATGTATCGAAATTAATTGCTTACTAATATTAAGTTTCTGATTAAAAGTTTTATTTTTAAAAAAATTATTCTTTCTCAATCTGTCATTTGTCAAATCAGCGCAAATGGTCACCTCTCTCCATTAACTACACGGAATGGATGACGTGCATTGAGATCTATCTGATATACCATACATTTTGATTCTAAATCAAGTCATTCTTGTTTTGTGTTGCTTCACGTTACCTGTAGACTAAGACAGCAAGCCTTTAGGAAGGAACTGAGACGTTTTAGTCAGAGTTTATACTATGATATTCGTGTAACTGTGTCTTTCCTACATCCTTTTCATATAAATTAATCCAAACGTGTGACTGAGGTGAGTGCATGTGAGTTTCATAATGCTGGTCAGTAACTTTATTATGCAAGAGCTGTTGTGCCAACTAGTAGTAGCATAGGAATTAAGGCATACAGGTTTAAATTTACCATCACGGTAGGTACTCGCTCAGGTAGAACCATTTGGTTTGGCAAGGGATACCGTGGTACTATTTGGCGGCTATCTCCCTCACTGTCTGAAAGGTGAGAGCAATTACGATATGTCCGGTGTGATACATTCTCTCACTGAGACCTGCTAAGGGCGGATACTAATCTTTTCGACACTCTGCAGGTTGTTAGGCTTTAGTGTACTTAGTGCGTGATATTTATACTTTATAATGTTAATCTCTATTTCAGCATTTTCGATTTTAGAGGGAATTATGCTTGGTTATTATATGGGTAATTTCGTATGTATGTATGTGTGTGTGTGTGTGTGTGTGTGTGTGTGTATATGTGATAATTATTATTTTGTTTTTGTTTCGGCTTAGTTAGCTACCACATGGAGTTCAGTAGAGAGAATGTTAATTCTGTTGTCTATCCAGTAAATTTGAATGGTTTTCAGTGTATCAAGTAAATTTGTGAGCTATAATTGTGCAAAACAGTGGGATGAATTTTAGTGTTTTTCACTATTTGTGGGGATTTGTAGCCTGGTGGATTTGTTCAACCATTATTCCACATGCCCAGTGATGCAATTCGAGTTCATTCTTTCCTTAATCTTCTGTAAATTCTTGCGTCTGCAGCACTTACGTAAGATACTTGTAGGTTTACAGTTTAGGTTCCTTTTTCCCGATAAACAAGTGGCTTTTCTTTGCAAGTATCATGGGCATATTCAGCCGTTTGTCACTCATATCCGGCCGTTGTGGCCGTGCGGTTCTAGACCCTACAGTCCGGAACCGCGGGACTGCTACGGTCGCAGGTTCTAATCCTGCTTCGGGCATGGATGTGTGTGTTGTCCTAAGTTCTAGGGGACTGATGACCTAAGATTTTAAGTCCCATAGTGCTCAGAGCCATTTGAACGATTTTTTTGTCACTCAGAGCCCACCGAAATTCATATTTTTCTAATGTAGAATATTTTTATTTCTATTTTTTATGAATGAACGAGCAGGTTATTATACTATTTTACTCTAAACCCCCATGTGTATTTGTGTGTACATTCACGTTTTCCCCGTGAAAGACTAACTATTCAATGTTATGAACAGACAAATTTATTTTTATTTAAAATGGGAACGATACATGTACTTATGTCGTTGGATGTATTTTATTTGTGTATGCGCTGTTGGTTCATCCAGACTCAACATTTAAATCATTTGTATAAAATACTTAAAAATAAACCCAGTGTAAAATTTCTGGCTATGCACGCATCATATTCAGAGACAAGAAGGTCTTCTTCGAGCAGTTGAGAAGGCAGCATTTGCAAGATGATGTAATGTTTTGTGAGGTACCGATGACAGATGGCTTGTTAGACACGGGTATCGTGAGAAAGACCGCCTAAATTGTGGTCGTCCTCCACGATTGGCTGCTGCGTTCGGTAATCGCGTGCCGAAATGACAATCTTCCCATATAAATATTAAACAAACTAAACAGCGTATTACTCTCATGTCATATTTAAGGCATCTCTCAGCAGCGTGCTATTATTCCATAATTTCACAAGTATTAGTAACCAGCAGAATAATAAACAACTGCAAAACGGAATGGCAGACGAAGCGCTTCAATGATCTTCGGATCGCGCCTAGCATGGATGGCAGGCGAAGTGTCTCGGCTGTAGGATCAGAGCTGGTTTGGCAGTAGATTGTACCACTCACTCCTTCCGGCTCCTGGATTTCTCCCTTACCATCTGCGCCCGTCCTGTCTGCCTCTCCCCCACCCTCACCTACCTTGGCCTCACCATTGACTGTCACCTCACCTGGATCCCTCATCTCTGCTCCATCAAATCCAAAGCTCACAACTGCCTCTGACTCTTCAAACTCCTCTCTGGCTGGACATGGGGGTTGCACCCCTCTGCCATCCTCCACACCTACAAATCCTTAATCCTTCCCATACTCTGTTATGCCAGTCCCACCTGGATATCCAGCCCCCCCCCCCCCCAAATTCTATAAGTCCCTCCAGATCCTCAAGCGCCATGTACTCTGCCTCGCCTTCCGAATACGTCTCCTGTCCCACACGCAAATCCTCTAAGACCTCATTCCTTTCCCCCATCTGCTCCTATTCCTCGTACATATCCGCATACTCTACACCTCTCGCCACCTTGATCCCCCTTACCTCCTGGTTGCTCCTCTCCTCTCCCGTCCCCACACTCTGCCACGCATTCTCTGTTGTGTCCGCCCTACCCTCCATCTCTACACCCTCCATCTCCTTTCCCAAGGTGGCTTCCGTCAACTCCCCCTCCTGGATGATGCCCTGTCTCCCTCCATTTATCCCTCCTATCAACTCTGATCCTCACCCTCCCTCCTTTCCTCTGTCCTTTCTCTCGGCTCCCTCTTCCCCCCCTTCCATCCTGTTTTCTCCCCACCTAACCTCTCCCTGCCTCCCTTCTCCCCCCGCCCCCGAGTCCTTTTGTATTCCCCTCCTCTGCCTTTCCCCACTCCCTGTCACGTCTGCCCATCAGCCCACCCCCTCTTATGGGTCCTTGTCCTCCATCGGCTCCTTTTCCCCTCCCCCCCCTTCGTTTTCCCTTCCCTTCCCTCTTTTCTTTATCATCTGTCCAGGTTCCCCCCATCTGTCCTCAGCTGTGGTATGCCATATTTGTGTCAACTTTTTAGTGTAGTGTTCAAGTGAATGTTCAGTGTTGTTCGTCTTTCCAAAATGTTGGGAACAGAAATCATGCTGTCGCTGGGTGTGGATTTTACATCTCATGTGAACAGAAACGAGACTTGCGCCGTGTTTTTTAATTGTCTGTCTATTATTTACCTGTCTGCTTCATATGTATTTTATTAGCATTATCAACCCTTTGTTCTATGTTTTAAGCTTCACGATTTTCCGCCATGTTACCATTTAAGTCTCCATTAATGTCGCCTGTTTTTATTAGTTATTATCTTCATCTTTTTAAAACAAATTCTGTAGGCTGAAGAGCGACATACTAAGCTGCTGCCAGCCCGCCCCCTTCGGGGGGAATCGAGGAATCGAAACTCAACAAAGAAAAAAAAAATAAACAGTGAAGACAGTCAAAATGGCTCTGAGCACTATGGGACTCAATTGCTGTGGTCATCAGTCCCCTAGAACTTAGAACTGTTTAAACCTAACTAACCTAAAGGTATCACACACATCCATGCCTGAGGCAGGATTCGCACCTCCGGCCGGCGAAGACAGTCAGTTGCTCCTGACGATGACGATGGAGGCTATCGTTGAAAGCCTGATATCCCGAACTTACGTGGCAAGAAAGCCGAGAACGTTTTACATAGGCAGTGGAACAGTTTCTAAATATTTACAACAACGATATACTTAGCCTTATGTCTGAAAATGTTTTAAGAATATAAGAGCAAGACGAGGGCTATAACGTATAACACAACGCATACAAATAAACTCAAAGCTGTAGAAGAAGACGACGACGCTAAACCAGGTAAGTGAATACGACAGTTTACAATGTGAAGCAATTCTGGTGGGAAAAATAATGGAAATAACTAAATGTTATCTTGCGATCATGTACAGATTGCGTCAACATAGTGATATCATTACTTTTTAGTATGTATTGGGACGGCAAATTGGTTTCCGCTGTAATGAATTTTGATACGCTGATAGGCTAGGAACAGGTCTGCGTAAGAGGTTTATGAAAAATGTAGAGTTATGGTTATTAGGCAACAGGAAAGTCTACCAACTAAATGGTTCAAATGGCTCTGAGCACTATGCGACTTAACTTCTGAGGTCATCAGTCGCCTAGAACTTAGAACTAATTAAACCTAACTAACCTAAGGACGCCACACACATCCATGCCCGAGGCAGGATTCGAGCCTGCGACCGTAGTGGTCGCTCGGCTCCAGACTGTAGCGCCCAGAACCGCACGGCCACTCCGGTCGGCGTCTACCAACTATTTACGATGAGAGAAAAGAGGTGAATGGGTAGTTATAGATCAGACAACAGAAAGGTTATCCAATTATGTACGTTGTTAGAGAAAGGAGACGTGTGGTTATTAGGTGTCTTGAAAGTCGCCCATTCATTTATGAAGAGTGCAGGAGGAAACGAAAAAGGCGACGCGTGAGTCGACCTTAAACTAGTATTTATGGACGAAGTGGTTTCCGCCAACTGTTTTATCAAGTACAAAGGAGTCGACATATTGTCTATATAATACACAACACTGACCATATTATATAAGGTTTAAATAGAAGGCCACATAAGATATAGAGAGTAATGACACGCACTGTTTTAAGTATGAAAGGAATGTGGAATGAAGGTAAGCTAAGAATAAATATCCCCCACATACTACAAAGTCAAACAACATTCGTACGAGGTGTGGCTAGAAAAAAACCGGACTAGTACTGGTGAAACAATAAAACGAATGCAATAAGGCTGGAAGTCGCGTGGCCTGTCACGTGACTCTCGCTCCGCCTACTGCTCGAGTTTCATCTGCCTCCTGCACTCAGTCTGCCCGTGGCGTCTGTTTTAAGTAGTTGACGTTTTGTCTGTGCGTCGGAAAATGTTGAGTGTACAGAAAGAACAGCGTGTTAACATCAAATTTTGTTTCAGACTAGGAAAATCTGCAAGTGAAACGTTTGTAATGTTACAACAAGTGTACGGCGATGATTGTTTATCGCGAACACAAGTGTTTGAGTGGTTTAAACGATTTAAAGATGGCCGCGAAGACACCAGTGATGACACTCGCACTGGCAGACCATTGTCAGCAAAAACTGATGCAAACATTGAAAAAATCGGTAAACTTGTTCGACAAGATCGCCGTTTAACAATCAGAGCAGTGTCTGAGTTAACAGGAGTTGACAAGGAAAGTGTTAGGCAGATTCTTCATGAAAGTTCCAACATGAACAAAGTGTGTTCAAAAATGGTTCCAAAGTGTCTCACAATTGCACAGAAGGAACGCCGAAGAATGATTTGTTCTGACATCCTGGAAAACATTGAAAGTGATCCCACCTTCTTACAAAATGTTATTACTTGCGATGAATCGTGGTTTTTTACTTACGATCCTGAAACTAAACGCCAATCGATGCATTGAAAACTCCTGGTTCTCCACGACAAAAAAAGCACGAATGTCAAAATCGAAATTCAAGGCAATGATGATTGTTTTTTTTTTTTTTTGACATCAAAGGGATTGTGCACATTGATTGGGTACCAGAGGGACAAACAGTGAATCAGCATTACTACATTAGCGTCCTGGCTACCCTACGTGAGCGAGTACGGAGAAAACGGAATGATTTGTGGAGAAAAAAGTCATGGATCCTTCACCAAGACAATGCCCCAGCTCACAGTGCGTTGTCAGTGAAGACGTTTTTGGCAAAACACAACATTCCCATCTTAGATCATCCACCCTAGTCACCTGATTTGGCCCCCTGTGACTTTTTTCTTTTCCCTAAAGTCAAGCCAGCTTTGAAAAAAACTAGATTTGAGACTGTTGACGCAGTAAAAGAAAAAGCGACGGAAGTAATGTATGGACTTACCGAAAATGATCTGCAGCATTGCTATGAACAGTGGAAAATTCGTATGGAGCGGTGTAGAGACCGAGGAGGAGAGTAGATTGAAGGAGATAACATGAAATTGTAAATAATTGTAAATAAATGTTTTTTCCAGCATCAGTCCGGTTTTTTTCTAGCCGCACCTCGTATATGAAAATACACAGTCAAAAAACCTGTCATTATATCAATAGAGTTCCTCTACTACCTTCTGTCGCAACAGTGACACTTACATACAGAAGGAATGATACCTCATGATGTGGAATGAATCAAGATTTTGTAAATGAGTGTTTGTGCATTATGTCTGAAGCAAGATCCTGAAGTGTTCTCCCGATGTATCTGTGAATCGCAATTGAGAGCCTCCGTAGATAAGATTTAAAGATCAAAGCAGGTGACGCCGGCTAACGGCGTAACTCATGAGAGAACTGTGTCGGTAGCAACAGATGGTGCGAGCAAGCACATAGCTTTTCAAAAATTCGATGGGCAATGACCTAGCTTTCTGTAGCTACAGCTGTATCCAAAACAAAAATATTGATGAAACACTATCGTAGTACGATGTAAACAGTGGCATTGTTAATAAACACTCAGTCAAAACAAAGCATTAAGTGTTATGTATTCATATTGTACTAGTGTATGGAAACATGTTTATTTAAAATATGTTTAAAATTATTAGGAATCTAATTTAAGGCATTTTGTGTTGTATCATGGAATTGTACTGGAGCTGTATGCTGAGGCTGGAGATGGGAGAATGGACGTACAGTGACAGAACTCAACCCCACTTTGGAAAGTATGGGATTTCACAACGCCAGATCACATCATGGACAACAGAATCATCAATACGGGTTCCTGTTGTGGGCTGCTTGCGTATGTTCTGATAAAAGGTGTGAGTGCAATATTCTTCCGTCTCCGTGTATTTGTGAAATGTACAGGTTTTGTGTTTATTTTTTGTAACTTTGTGAAGTGGATGTCTTTGAGGCATTCAAATATAATTAAGTGCAGCATAGCCTGGTGCCGAGATAACAGTGAAAGAAAGTGTCAAGTCTAAACAATGTTTCATCGAAGCAGAAAGGACGGCATTACGCCGATAGAAACTGGATGGCAGTGTAACTTACAGTTGGTCAGTTTAAAGAACGGCAATATGTCAAAAGTAACAATGTAAATTGTTAACAAGAAATATTTTGTTGAGTTTTATGGACGGCAATATGCCGATAGTAGTTTAACAGCAGAATAAAATTTTGTGATTGAAATTGGGTAGGAGACAGTGGACTGCTGTAGAGCATTCCAGCAGAAATGATGGAATGTAAGTTGGAAAAAGACTGTTAACAACAAAAGGTGCAGAATAATAACACTTTCAAAGTCTTTGTTTTTTAAAGAGTGGTGTAATTACTATAGAAAGTGTAACTAAAGATTAATGATTCTGCGATACAATCATTTCCAGGGTCTAGAAAGATAAGGTGGAATGGCCTGTTCTTTTCGCTGTATTTTTCAAAAAGCAGGCGTGCAGCAGTTGCACCACAATTTTTTCGCAATTCTGGATTGGTTTCTTGTGATTTGAGCTGTCTCGTGAATCCTTCTGTCCAGAATGCATTCAAGGGTCTTCATTGCATGGTTCAGTAATGTGATCGGTCGGTAATCGGAATACTCAGCAGAGCTTCGTTTCTTTTTGAATATTGGTACAGTGATACTCCACTGACAATCTGTTGGTATTCTACCTTCTCTGATGATCTGCTTGAAAAGATCTGTTAGCTAACCTCAGCATTCCACTGTTGCACGCTACAACTCTTCTAGGAGGTGACTGGGGCCTAAATCTTTCCCTCTTTTCATCTTCTTCAGAGCAGGTTTTGGCAATGCTAATTTCCTTGCTGGTCCTTCGGCAACTGGCGTGGTTGGTATTCGTGGATGGAGAATCCCTCAGTCGAACCTCGCTCAAAGTCCCTCCACCAGCTTTCCATTGTCTCCTTCCGGTCGACCAGCAGCTCACCCATTTCGTCACTGACACCATAAAAGTGTTGGATGGCTTCCGTTTTCCAATGTTTTGATTTGACTAGTCGATAACTGGGACGTTCTCCTTCACGTATTCCTAGTTCTGTGTAGAAATCTGAATATTTGTCTGCCTTCGCTACTGCAATGACTTTCTTAATCTCTGTATGGATTTGTTCGTAGGCCTTTTAACGGGCTAGTATTGTGTCTGCAATAAACCAATGGTACAGTTTTTTGTCTTGCGCACGATAGCCTTTACATTGTCATTCCAAAGCCGTGTGTCTTTGCTGATCCTTCGTCATCCTAGTTTCATAGTTCTGATAATAGAATGTGTGGCTTCATGAACAGAGATCTTCAATTTACTCCAGCTATCTTCGACTGTGGTAATTCGTATCACTGTAATTCCTACCACAATGTCAGCCTCCTTCTCCTTGAATACCACCATTTGATTCTTGATTACGCATTTCTGGCATAGTACCCAGGTCTTGGTGGGTTAATTCTAAGTTTACATACGACTGGTTGGTGTTGCATTGCGACCGCCCCATATTGAACAGCTTTCGTGCCTAACTCATCTTTAAGGTTCCGACGTCTCACTAAGACATGAGCAATTAGAATTGCGTTTGATCACTATAGTACGTGATTAGGTGAACCCCGCGTGAATGTTGACAACTGTAACTACTAAATCAGATGTGAGTGTGATGATCGAGAATCATTGCATGTTACAAAGTGTTATTAGGCATTCTTGGATGAATGTGCCTTGTGGAATCAGTGATTGTAAATTTTTCTGGTACACTGCTGCGGTAGGATTTGCAGACAGTAATTGAAGCTGAAATTCCTAAAATTTCCTTGAAGTGTTCATTACTGAAAACGGGCTGCTCACTGTCCTACGACCTTCACTTAATATTACTACAACATTCAATGAATTAACAAGTCAACGACCTGTTGTATCATCTGCGGTGAAAGGTAAACCATCTGGAGGAGACACAAGTAGGGCACCCCTGTAGACAACGTTGGCGAGGTGTGACTAATCTGCACATCTCCAAACAGAGCTCCCGCGTGTAGAGTCCGCACAGGATACAGTGGCCGATGGATAGTGACCAGTTTTCGTTCAGAGAACTGGATGAGCTCATTCGTTTGTTCGGTAGGGGAGGTCGACAATGTCTGCCACCTTTCGTCCTGTCAGCGAGGACAGAATCGAGACGCACGCCGTGCAGTTTCTCTCAAAATATTTTACGGAAATTATTCGGTTAGTAAATTTCATTTTTGCTTTATTTATAAGTGCCCATCATTTCCTTTAAGGTCAGATTTACTGTCATATTTACGGGGAAGTAAGACATTGCATGAAACTCGAAAATATTTGCAATGAAAAACTGGACTCGCTATGACTTTGCGTTTGGTGAATTTTACATAATATGTTGCTGCATATGAAGAAATTCAGCTAACATATTGAATTTTTCTTTACGCTTGGATGGAGGCCTCTATCTGTCGACAGTCTCAAGAAAACTGATCTGACGTAGGAGACCCATTCCCGTTCCCGCCTCGCCAGCGATAAAGCCAGAATGAAATATCCACAACATTCCTCGTATTTCATAACGCTTTGAGATATCAGAATGAGATTTTGGTAAATTATAGCACAGGAAGAGGAGAGTATTTTTCATTATGGTTATAACGCGAAACTTACTACCGTGTTATTCACCTAACCACAGGCTTTTCCGATGGAAGAATGTAATATTAAGGGTCATCGATAGCTGGTGAAACGAAAAATGCTAATTGTTTGGGAACAACATAAGTGAAGACATTACACATTATTTTGTGCCAAGTGTGTGCTTTCTCATAAGATACTGACCTTACTTTTCCTTAGTTCCTCACTTAATAAACTTAATGAACCACTGTTTTAGAATTCTCACCCAAATGCACAAGCACAACAAGTAATCGACGTGAGACTCTGTAAATTCCAATGAGTTTTAGCAAAAGAAGCAAATTTTAAGATAACGACAAGTGAAATGTGTAGGTTTTACTCAAAATCCACCAGTCGTCACACTTCTCTGAACGTTAAACATGATTAACAACCCAGGCGAAAATAAATCGCTGCGTTATCGGCGAAATTCTTTTTGGACACTAACCAAACCAGAGGCGGCAGATCTGTCTGAATGGTCACCATACGACAGTGGTCGTGGAGAGACCCGGCTTAATACACTACTGGCCATTAAAATTGCTACAGTGACGTGCTACAGACGCGAAATTTAACCGACAGGAAGAAGATGCTGTGATATCTAGATGATTAGCTTTTCAGAGCATTTACACAAAGTTGGCGCCGGTGGCGACACCTACAACGTGCTGAAATGAGGAAAGTTTAAAACCGATTTCTCATACACAAACAGCAGTTGACCGGCGTTGCCTGGTGAAACGTTGTTGTGATGCCTCGTGTAAGGACGAGAAATGCGTACCATCACGTTTCCGACTTTGATAAGGGTCGGATTGTTGCTTATTGCGATTGCGATTTATCGTATCGCGACATTGCTGCTCGCGTTGGTCGAGATCCAATGGCTGTTAGCAGAATATGCAATCAGTAGGTTCAGGAGGGTAGTACGGAACACCGTGCTTGACCCCAACGGCCTCGTATCACTAGCAGTCGAGATAACAGGCATCTTATACGTATGGCTGTAACGGATCATGCAGCCACGTCTCGATGCCTGAGTCAACTGATAGAAACGTTTGCAAGACAACAACATTCTACACGAACAGTTCAACGACGTTAACAGCAGCATGGACTATCAGCTCGAAGACCATGGCTGCGATTACCCTTGACCCTGCATCGCAGACAGTAGCGCCTGCGATGGTGTACTCAGCGACGAACCTGAGCGCACGAATGGCAAACTGTAATTTTTTCGGATGAATCCAGGTTCTGTTTACAGCATCATGATGATCGTATCCGTGTTTGGCGACATCGCGATGAACGCAAATCGGAAGCGGTTATCCGTCATCGCCATACTGACCTCTCACCCGGCGTGATGGTATGGGGTGCCATTGGTTACACGTCTCGGTCACCTCTTGTTCACATTGACGGCACTTTGAACAGTGGACGTTAGATTTCAAATGTGTTGCGACCCGTGGCTCTACACTTCATTAGATCCCTGCGAAACCCTATATTTCAGCAGGATAATGCACGACCACATGTTGCAGGTCCTGTACGGGCCTTACTCGATGCAGAAAATATTCGACTGCTGCCCTGGCCAGCACATTCTTCAGATCTCTCACCAATTGAAAATGTCTGGTCAATGGTGGCCGAGCAACTGGCTCGTCACAATACGCCAGTCACTGCTCTTGATGAAATGTGGTATCGTGTTGAAACTGCATGGGCAGCTGTACCTGTACAAGTCATCAAAGCTCTGTTTGACACAATGCCCAGGCGTATCAAGGCCGTTATTACGGCCAGAGGGGGTTGTTCTGGGTACTGATTTCTCGGGATCTATGTACCCAAATTGCGTGAAAATGTAATCACATGTCAGTTCTAGTATATTGTATTTGTCCAATGAATACTCGTTTATCATCTGCATTTCTTCTTGACGTAGCAGTTTTAATGGACAGTAGTGTATTTACAAAAATTGTTAGTGTACGCTCCAGTTTAGTACGAGACTTCCGCTCCAGCGCTCGCCATTTCCTCTGTCGCGCCTGCCCGCAGCCCCCACCGCTACCGCTTTCCTCACGCGTGCTCTGAAATCTACGCATCTACCTGCCGCAGCATTCTGCGCAGACTCTTCTGTCAGTTTACTGCAACCTGAGGGTGGGGCACTTACAAACGTAAGAAGAGTTGCACTGCGCCGGAATTGCCGTCTACGAGTATCAAAACCTAGTACAAGAGGAAATGTAGAAAATATAATAAATATATATGCAATAATGTGCTAATAATTGCTTTGGATGCGAAATAGATCTTGATATAACCTCTCAGAAGATAACAGGTTCTTGAAAGCTCTGTATGAGCAATTCAGAAAACAGTCACCTCTCATGTACCTGATCGAATTGGTAAGTAAGCTTTCCAACACTATAACATTGATGGGAACTCACAGATCTTTTTGAGTTAAGCACATAAATAGTTATGGAGGTCATCAACACACTACAACCATGAGAACCATACAAATTACTGTTAATGAAAATTATATAGGACAGTCGTACTCCACTATGCAACATTGACACCACTTAACTTGTTACTCAGGAAATAACAACTTTGTACTTGGCATTAAATTAATTAGTTAACTAATCCTACTGCTTCATTGCAGCATACATGCATTCCAAAATGTATAAAAGGTTCTACAGCTAGTTATTTTAATACAGCAATTGTCATCTCAGGTCAAAGATGTATTGGTAACTATGAAAACAAACAACCGTTATTTACATCCTTCGATTAGCGATACCTCTGCAAATAAAGTTTAAATACAGTCTTTCGTTCCGAATCGGAAGCCTTTCGTAAGTAAATCTTTATGTACTGAATTATAATTGTTCAAATTTTTAAACAAAATTATTGGCTCTGAGCACTATGGGACTTAACATCTGAGGTCATCAGTCCCCTAGAACTTAGAACTACTGAAACCTAACTAACCTAAGGACATCACATACATCCATACCCAAGGCAGGATTCGAACCTGCGACCGTAGCGGTCGAGCGGCTCCAGACTGGAGCGCCTAGAACCGCTCGAGCACAGCGGCCGGCTCCAAATTTTTTAACTGTAACTCCAATCATACTTTTCAAGAGATTATGTAACTAGTCTGCGTCGTTAAAATAAGTCTCCGATTTCTTTCTTAAAGACTCGACATTCATTTATTTATATTATATCGCTGACCTGAGCGTGTTTTCTCTACTTGTTATACGCCAGATCACTAACCTTTCATCCTTCATTATTATTTTTTTCTTTTCAGAGTTCAAAATTAGATTTTACTTTATTCAGAATAGTGGATAAAATGATAATTGGGGGACTTGGTTTCAATTTTAACGAATCCGATTTTAGAATCAGATCTTTGCATCTGGAAATGATGATGTGAGCGAGTACCACAAATCTTATCACGGCACTGAACCGGTTAGGAATTAGAAGAAAAAAGAAAGCACAAAATGAAACCTACGCGCCAGCATCACTTTCAAGCTCAACTTACAATCATGTGCTGGCTTCTCGCGTACCTATTACAAATATAATAGAATGTCACTCCTTAATTATTACTAGAAAAATGGTAGTAGCTGGATTTCATGTCTTCTAATGGTTCAGTTAGGGCAAGGGAATCCCTATAATTGCGTCACTAACAATGAATACTGGCTAAATAGACTTGTAATCACAATTCACTTTCCGTCAGTTTGTCCCTGTACTTGATCCTACGGTCAAGAAAAACTTGAGAACAATCCTCGATTATTGAATGATCCACACTACACAACTAGTTATTACCTTGTAGTAACCCCATCCTCCACAAATTTACAGAAATAACTAACTACCTTAGAGTGTGCTTATCCCAAAGTCCTCAAACTAGACACAACACCCAAATCGTTTGGCGTATGCAACAAACTATCACAGGCAACTAAAGCAGACCTCCTCAGGCACAATGGCTGACATTAAAACTTTCATTTACAGTCATGACACATAAGTAATACAGCTCAAAGATTGCTTAACGACAGGTCGAGCGGAAATCTACATTCCAATAAAATTCATCAAACAGTTCCACTGACTGTGCACTAGTATCGTTACTAAGTCATCTAATCTTGCATTTAAAAATCTGAATCCACTCGTTACAAGCTTCTGAAACCTTTTCAACAAAATAAATGTAAAAACTCCAACTGTCTTGATAGTCGATACAGAATTCTCATAGCAATGTATCGATAGTGACCCCCGTAAACATGTCTCGTCCCACATACAGTAAAACAGCAGTCGCCTTACCGACTTCAACTCACGTACTTACTATTCGGCAGCTCAATAGCGACTAACTGCTTCTTTCCACAAAATCATAGCTGAAACATAATCTAGAAAAACACGGGGTACTATCATTATTCTTTAACGATCAATGTATAATTTCTTGTTGCCAACGTTTCGTTGTATAGCGGCCAGCTCGTCCAGGATGGTCTCTGGCGCACGTTGCCTCTGGCTGGCACCGTAGCTTAGGTGATCTTCGCCGCTTCTGGGTGAACACTAGTTCAGCTGGTTACAATACAGGTTTTTCTAGGACATATACACACACACTGACTTAGGTTTCAAGAAATGAAGTATTTTTACACCGTGTATTTGCTTTACATTTTGGTGCTGTCATAGTAGATTTAAACGTCCGCAGTGGTTAGCACACTGAACTCGCTTTCGGGAGGACAACGTTTCAAACTTGAGTCCAACCGCCCTTATTTTGGTTTCCCGTGATTTCCCTAAATGGCATGAGGCAAATGCCCGGATGGTTCCTCTGAAAGAGCACTGCCGACATGCTTCCCCATCCTTCCCTATTCTGATGGGACGGATGACCTCGCTGTTTGGTTCCCTCGCTCGAAATCACCCAACCAACCGACCATGTTATTTACGTAACGACACGAAACTGATCATAATTAATTTGGCACGATACAGAGTGTTGTAGACTCATCCTGACCGTTAACCGATGATCCCCTTGTACCATATCCAGGACTCTGTCGACACTTGCATCACTTAATGAAACCGAAGGCCCTCCATGCGACCTTTGTCTCCAATTGGCTGTATCCCTTCTGCAAGGCCGAAATACCTGGGCCATTGATAAAGCACTGTCTCCATAGGTGTGCCGAAGTTTAGGACCTTCCTGCTGCATTGTTTAAAGTCTGAAGCAAAATCTGATAGCACACAATTGCTCGAAATTCGTGTCACTCACTGTCAGAACGCACAATCAACGTGACATTAGCTGTGCTCAACGCTAAGTGATTGCGTTCATTTGTTCACCTGCAGCTCGTCCACATCTGGCGTCGCCAGTGTTGCCGGATCAAACACCACGCTATCAGCTTCATTTCTCCATTTACCAACCGCTCAGAGCTGTACAAAACATTTAAGGGTAAGCAAAATTTTAGAAAATTTCATGTTAAATGAATGTAAGTTC
The DNA here is from genome assembly GCF_021461385.2 of Schistocerca piceifrons. Taxonomy (NCBI): domain Eukaryota; kingdom Metazoa; phylum Arthropoda; class Insecta; order Orthoptera; family Acrididae; genus Schistocerca; species Schistocerca piceifrons. The sequence goes on along the minus strand of NC_060144.1, from coordinate 529,803,393 downwards.
AATGGAAGATGCTTACTTACTTACTCGTTCGGCATCACAGAGGCATAATTTACAATATTCTTATCACTCTATACTAAAAAAGAAAACAATATTATTCTACACTATATTAGATATGTTTCTGAGCCTCTCTATGGCTGAGTCACTGAGTCTATGTATGTCCATGAGTTCACCACCATAGCCATACACTTTGCACACGAGTAGATGGTCCATTGTCTGTATTTCACCGCACTCACATACAGCGCTGTCTGCCAGGCCCCACTTGTTCATAAGGTGTTTACATCTCCCAACACTCTTTCTGACCCGGTTTACAGCTGTCCACACTCTTCTTGGTAGGTTGAAGCCATCAATCTTCTTGTTCGGATCGTGTACTAAATTTTTGTTCTTAAATTCACTTGCCGACCATACTTCGTTCCAGGCAGTTCTCCGCTCAAAGGCTTGTAGCTCTTCACCGATTTTCCAAAAAGGTGATCTGGATTTAAGCCTGTTTGTCGGTGTCAGATCTTGGTGGATAGGGAGGTCCGGGTTGTCTATAATTTTCCTGTAGGTTTTTAGGGCTAGCTGTGATCGCCTGATTTCTGGAGGCTCTATGTTAGCTAGTACAGGAAGCCATGCACAGGGGGTGGCCCTGAGTGTTCCCGAGATTATTCGCATTGTCTCCCTCAGCTGGACATCCACTTTAGATACGTGTGCACTTCTCCTCCAGACTGGTGAGCAGTATTCAGCTACACTGTAGACAAGGGCTAGTGCTGAAGTTCTCAAAGTGCTCGCTCCACATCCCCATGTTGTTACAGCCAGTTTCGAAAGGATAGCATTGCGGGATTTTAGTTTTTGCTTTGTGTCTTCGAGGTGTGAGCTGTACGTTAGGGTCCGGTCTAGTTTCACTCCCAAATATTTAGGCTTATCCTCATGTCTTATGCTTTGGCCATTCGAAGAGATCTGTAATTTTCTGTGTGTCTCTCTGTTGTTGAGGTGTATTATGGTGCTGGTTGTTTTGTTGGGGTTGGGAAGTAGGTGCCACTTGGAGTAATAGGTGTTCAGGACTTCAAGGTCTGCATTCAGTGTTTCGTCGAAATCGTTGTAGTTTTTACTCTGATATGCGATGGCCAGGTCACCTGCATATGCAAATTTGCGTGATTTAGTTTCTGGCAAGTCAGCTATATATACACTCCTGGAAATGGAAAAAAAGAACACATTTACACCGGTGTGTCAGACCCACCATACTTGCTCCGGACACTGCGAGAGGGCTGTACAAGCAATGATCACACGCACGGCACAGCGGACACACCAGGAACCGCGGTGTTGGCCGTCGAATGGCGCTAGCTGCGCAGCATTTGTGCACCGCCGCCGTCAGTGTCAGCCATTTTGCCGTGGCATACGGAGCTCCATCGCAGTCTTTAACACTGGTAGCATGCCGCGACAGCGTGGACGTGAACCGTATGTGCAGTTGACGGACTTTGAGCGAGGGCGTATAGTGGGCATGCGGGAGGCCGGGTGGACGTACCGCCGAATTGCTCAACACGTGGTGCGTGAGATCTCCACAGTACATCGATGTTGTCGCCAGTGGTCGGCGGAAGGTGCACGTGCCCGTCGACCAGGGACCGGACCGCAGCGACGCACGGATGCACGCCAAGACCGTAGGATCCTACGCAGTGCCGTAGGGGACCGCACCGCCACTTCCCAGCAAATTAGGGACACTGTTGCTCCTGGGGTATCGGCGAGGACCATTCGCAACCGTCTCCATGAAGCTGGGCTACGGTCCCGCACACCGTTAGGCCGTCTTCCGCTCACGTCCCAACATCGTGTGCCCGCCTCCAGTGGTGTCGCGACAGGTGTGAATGGAGGGACGAATGTAGACGTGTCGTCTTCAGCGATGAGAGTCGCTTCTGCCTTGGTGCCAATGATGGTCGTATGCGTGTTTGGCGCCATGCAGGTGAGCGCCACAATCAGGACTGCATACGACCGAGGCACACAGGGCCAACACCCGGCATCATGGTGTGGGGAGCGATCTCCTACACTGGCCGTACACCACTGGTGATCGTCGAGGGGACACTGAATAGTGCAAGGTACATCCAAACCGTCATCGAACCCATCGTTCTACCATTCCTAGACCGGCAAGGGAACTTGCTGTTCCAACAGGACAATGCACGTCCGCATGTATCCCGTGCCACCCAACGTGCTCTAGAAGGTGTAAGTCAACTACCCTGGCCAGCAAGATCTCCGGATCTGTCCCCCATTGAGCATGTTTGGGACTGGATGAAGCGTCGTCTCACGCGGTCTGCACGTCCAGCACGAACGCTGGTCCAACTGAGGCGCCAGGTGGAAATGGCATGGCAAGCCGTTCCACAGGACTACATCCAGCATCTCTACGATCGTCTCCATGGGAGAATAGCAGCCTGCATTACTGCGAAAGGTGGATATACACTGTACTAGTGCCGACATTGTGCATGCTCTGTTGCCTGTGTCTATGTGCCTGTGGTTCTGTCAGTGTGATCATGTGATGTATCTGACCCCAGGAATGTGTCAATAAAGTTTCCTCTTCCTGGGACAATGAATTCACGGTGTTCTTATTTCAATTTCCAGGAGTGTAGGTTGAAGAGAGCGGGTGCTAGTGCCGAACCCTGTGGCAGACCATTATTCAGAACCATGCTCTTACTGTTCGTACCATGGAGTGAGACCTTGATTTTCCTGTTCGATAGTATGTTCTTGAGTAGTTTGTAAGTCTGCTTGCAATTTATGATTCTAGTTAGCTTAAGCAGTAACACTTCAATCCATACTGTTTCGTAAGCTGATGTGAGGTCTATGAGGACCAGGCCAGTTTTCATCTTGTTCTGGAAGCCTTTCTCAATATAGGTTGTGAGGGACAGCACTTGATCGCAGCAGTTTCTACTTGCTCGGAAACCCGCTTGGTATGTTGGGAGGTTGGCTTCGATGTATGGAGTTAATCTAGTTAGCAACATTCTCTCGAATAATTTATAGGAGGTTCATAGCAGGGATATTGGTCTGTAATTCCTAGGATTATCTCCAGTCTTTCCGGGTTTCAGCACTGAGATGACTTTTGCTTCTTTCCATTCCTTAGGCACAACCCTCGTGCTTATGCATTCCGTACAAAGTTTGGCCACCCACCTTCTTCCTAAAGTCCCCAATTCCTTTAAGAATTCTGGTAGGATGTTGTCAGGTCCGGCTGCTTTTCCTGTCTTCATTAGCTTCTAGGCCTGGGATATCTCTTCTGTAGACAACCTCCTAGATGGTGTACCCCGGGCAACGCTGTAACATGGTACAGCGGCGAAAAGTCTACACATCCACGGCGGCCGGACGTGACAACGCCTCCCGGCCCACACAGAGGCAAATAGAGCAGAGTCTTAGCATGAAGAAGCTGAACGTATGCCAGTTCAACATAGAAGGCTACACGAGGACCAAGGGAGAAATCCTCGAAAAGATCTTAACGAGAGAACGAGTAAGTGTCGTACTCCTACAAGAGACCCACCTCACAGATGAAACCATCAATCGACTCAAAATACCAGGATTTACAGCTGTGAGCTACACTGGACACGACAAACATGGCATAGCCACCCTAGTGAAGAACGAACTCCTAAGGAATTTGGACACCGAAGTGATACCAGCAGAGCATGCGATAGGCATAAAACTGGGAGAGATGACACTGCATAAATGGAAGATGCGTTAATTGCATACAGCTTTCAGTCAGAGTTTCCGGCCTCACTGGTAAACTTCTTCGCATCTGTTGTTGCTATTATCACACGTGTGTGTAGCTGTCTCTACACGACGAGCGTCAGACGCAGCCACGTTCGTAGCGCACTGACCGGCGGTGTCCAAGCTTTGTAAGATATATCTCTAACGGTATCTTGGAATCACAAACCTCCAGAAAAGAATTCCTAATCAATTTTCACAACACAAGTGTCACGTTTCCAAAGGGAAAGGTTTTGTTCCCTAACAGAAGTAATCTTCCTTCATTTTCATCAATTTCCAACAAATATCTACCAGGATTTCATCACATTGCGGTTCATGGTTTTATGGATTCAGCTTCAGCAATCCGTATGTTGTTGTATATTAAAATATCGTTCATCAACTGACTTTTTGTATCACTTGTTAACTCGTCATTGCAAATTTTCTCCTTAATTCTAGTTTCTAGAAGATATTCTATCTAGTGCTGTTTGTCAACCATTCCAGAATCAGAAATTTTCCCTCGCTGGCCTCCAGGGTCATAGATTTTATAGCTTTCACTTTGCTGGAAATTCCGTGTAATTGCCTAAACTGTCGGCACCCGGTCAGTCACAGGTCATTAGACCGTCATGTTCTGCTTTACCCCTTCACGGCCGTAACAAGTTTCGACATGGACATGGGACATTTCTCGTCAGATAATTTTATTTGTTCCTCATTGTATTTGCATTCAGAGCAACGTTTTTGCTCTTCTCCTGGGGATAATTTTAGAGCGTAGTTGGTGCACGCTGAGGAGAGTACTGCTAGTTGGGTAGGTCCATGTAAAATTAATATTAAATAGAAACTATCATCCTTCGATGTGGTCATCAGCCCTTTTTCGATTGTGATAATGCACGGCTTGTTTAATGGATGTGTCCTCTGTACTTTTTATAAAAAAAAGGTAAACAAAATTTCGGTTTCAGTCAAGTTGGTAAACATTTTATGGAAACGGGAGGAAAGCTGGCTGTGTAAAGTTGTCGATAATCTCTCTGGTACATCTGAATTACAATAAGTGACAAATCTCCCCATGTCTCGTGGAGTCAAGTCATACGACGTAGGTAATGGTGCTCAACCCTTAATGTAGGAACATTAAGTTCTGTTCTTCTCTGAAGTGACTCTATACGACAAATCCAAGGGCCCAGAGTGTGTATATGCTTCTATTTTCGAGATCAGCAAAACCATGATACAACGCCTTATACACTTACAGGTATACTTACGATAAAACTTTTTGTTTCATTCATAAAGACTGTATCAAGGTCTTTGCAGTTCATAACGTCACTAAAATGACTTGAACTTCTTCCAATACTGTGAGTTGCTAGTCGAAGCTCACAGACATTGTAGCGAATCTTGCGATTCTGGGGTCATTGACAGGTCTAAGAACGCAGCCACTGGCCATCGTGGAGAAGCGCCCATTATAGAGAGCTGCTGGCCTCTTCCGCGAACTGTCGGCCGAAGCTCCCGATGACCGATCGCTTCACAGAAGGCGGCTTTGTATGGCGGCGGAACTCGAAAGCGCAATCATCGCCGCATTCGCAGTTTTTACCCTGCGTCCATTGCGGAGGATGTGTCGTCTGCTTTGCGAATGAATAGAACTAATAGCAGAGACGTTTCTCTGCATGGTTGGGTACGAGGAGATTGTAATCGGAGGGTGAATCGATGTTGCATCTGTAGTCTGATTGAGTCAGAGAAGCTGATCGGCTGTATCTTAGTGTGCGAGAGCTTGCCTGTTCTTCCTAACAAGCAATGAATGAATAGGTTAATCACACAAAACTTTTCTGTTGATATACATTAACTAAGGTCTGAGAGGCTTTGTTTATCTTATCAGAAAGCGCTACTACACACCAGAATGCAACAGCGAGGAAAAGAGTTTGAATCTGAAATCACCATTTAGAGTGTCGTCAGTCAGTTCAATTTCCACATTTTCTATATTCATTCATTCCTTTAGTGCTGATTCGTACAACGCTTTCGTTCTTATGAATGAAAGTACAAACTGTGCACATTCTTCTGCAGTTTATTTTTGGTCTAAACCGATTTGAGATTTACGAAGTCATCATTAGACTCGCGGTCCCAAAAACAAGAATGTGATAAAACTTGATACATACATTACATCTGGTAGGTGCGATTTAAGACCCGCAGAGTAAAACATTCCTGTCCAGCGATGAGCTAGTAAGAAACATCAAAATGTAACAGTGAATTAACGAAGAGAGATAAATAGCTACTCAACATGAATGTAAAAGTAATGTTGCAGCTACACGGAAATTTGTAAAAGAATGATCGTCTACTACTGTAAGTTGTAAGTAATAACTGGGGAACAATCAAGAATGGGGTGCCGCAAGGTTCGGTCTTGGATCCTCTGCTGTTCTTAATATATATTAATGTCTTGCCATTCTATATTCACGAAGATGTTAAGCTGGTACTTTTTGCCGATGATGCAAGTATACCTACCACACCCAACAGACAAGAATTAACTGGTGAAATTGTAAACGATGTTTTTCAGAAAATCATTAAGTGGTTCTCTGCAAATGGGTTCTCATTAAACTTTGACAAAACACAGCACATACAGTTCCACACAGTAGACGGAATGACACCATTAATAAATATAGACTTCGATCAGAAATCGGTAGCTAAGGTAGAATATTCAAAATTTCTAGGTGTATGCATTGATGAGGGGTTGAACTGGAAAAAACACACTGAAGATCTACTGAAACGTTTGAGTTCAGCTACTTAAGAAATTAGGGTCGTTGCAAATTTTGGCGATATATATCTCAGTAAATTAGCTTACCACGCCTATTTTCATTCTCTGCTTTCGTATGGCATCATATTCTGGAGTAACTCATCATTGAGTAAAAGAGTGTTCATTGCACAAAAGCGTGTAGTTAGAATAATTGCTCGAGCTCATCCAAGAGCATCCTGCAGACACTTATTTAAAGATCTAGAGATTTTCACTGTAGCCTCACAATATATATATATATTTAGTTGTGAAATTTGTTATTAACAATCGGAACGAATTCAAAAGTAATAGCAATGTACATGGCTACAACACTAGGAGCAAGGATGACCTTCACTACTCAAGATTAAATGTAAATTTGGCTCAGAAGGGAGTAAATTACGCTGCCACAAAAGTCTTTGGTCACTTACCTAATGGCATCAGAAGTCTGACAGATAGCCATATAGCATTTAAAAGGAAATTAAAAGAATTTCTTAATGGCAACTCTTTCTACTCATTAGATGCATTTTTGGATATACTAAGTGGGTAATTTCCCCAAACCTCACAAAAAAATATTAAGTGTCATGTAATATTTTGTGTAATGTAGTATCTTGTATAGACAGACACATTTTATTAACCCGAAACGTTCCACATCATTACGAAGTATCGTATTCATGATCTATGGAACAAGTACTAATCTAATCTAACAACAGATCTGTGTGTGTGTGTGTGTGTGTGTGTGTGTGTTTCTGTACACATTGTCAAAGAAAAGTGAAACAAATACATATAAATTGGCTAAACGAGAGGTACAGATAATGCAGTGAAATACACTATAAGAAAGAAACAACGACGCACCACGAAGGAATTATCCGAATGGGACGGATATCAGTAGATGTGATGAACATGTACAGACAAACAAATAACAGCAATTTCAGAAACATTGAATGATTCATTCAAGAAAGAGAGCTTCACAAATTGAGCAAGGCAATAACGCGTTGGTTCACCTCTGGTTCTTATGCTAGCAGTTTTTCGCCTTCGCATTGATTGAAAAAGTTGTTGGACGTTCTCTTGATGGATATTACGCCAAATACTGTCCAACTAGTGCTCCAGACCGTCAAAATGCCAAGCTGGTTGGAGGGCACTGCCCACAATGCTCCAAACAGGATCAACTAGGGAAAGATTCAGCGACCTTACTGGCCACGGCAGGTTTCGGCAAGCATAGAGACAAGCGGTAGAAACTCTCGTCGTGCGCAGACGTGCACTATCTGGCTGAAATACAATAAAACTGGGTTAGAAAATTTTCGACGTACCACCCTGCTGCAGGGATGCTGCGTATTGACAACCAAAGGGGTCCTCATATGGAATGAAATGTCACCCCAGACCGTCGCTCTTGGTTGTCAGGTCGTATTGTGGCCGACAGTCAGGTTGGTACCATCCACTGACTGAGGCGTCTCCAAACAGTCTTCGTCGGTCATCGGGGCTCAGTTCGAAGCGGGGCTCATCACTGAAGACAGTTCTACTCCAGTCAATGAGATTCCAAACCGAATGCGCCCAACACCACTGCACACGAGCTTGTTGGTGTAGAGGTCAATGGTTGTCGAAACAAGGGCGTCTTGAGCTCTGCCCCCTATGTGTGAGCTGCCTGTTAATGGTCCTTGTGGTTACTGAAGCACCAGTTGCACTTCGGATCGATGATAATGATGCATCCGGGGCTTAGAGTGCCTTTCTGATGATTGCTCGATACTCTCGTTCTGTCTTCTCGCTAGGTGGACCGCTTCCTCCTTGACGGTGCGTTCGGAAATGGTTCTGCCATTCCTGCCAGCACCGTCGAATAGTGCCATCGTTCCTATTCGAATGTCGAGCGACCTACAGGTTACTCCAACCGGCTTCTTTGAGCCCAACTACACGTCCTTTCTCAAATGCTGACATCTGTGTATATTGTTGACGCTTTTGCCAGCGAGGTGTTCAGCTGAGAACACCGAACGAAATTCGCAAACTCTTTATATCCTGCTATCAACATGTCCTCTGTTCACTATCCTTGGCAGCTGGTGATGAACCTGAGTTGCAGCATCACACAGTCACCCTAAGCTTACAGTTTTGCATTTTCCTTCGATACCTGTATTAGTATCAATTTGTGACCGATTTGCATGAATTAGATGAAGTTCACAAGAGGACAAATGCTAAGCTGAGTTTGATGATTTACGATTGGAACCAATGAGCCACATACTTATTAATCTAAAGGGGTTATGGCGTAAAGTCAAGCGCCGGCACACCAGTTGGGAACTAAATATCAGAGAGGGCTCTGAAGAAGACATCAGCCAATTTCACGCCGACCGACCTCTCTCCAGGACGACAACGCGGCAGCAGCAGTCTCTATGCGAAGAGGATGTAACCGCTGCGTTCGACTGGCCGCTGCCAGTTCTACAGCAGCTTCAAGACCAGCGACATGAATAGAAGCGTCGAAGCTCGTTACCTGCTTGTACATTCTATGTAGCTCAATCTTGGAATTGTTGTACTGATTCAGTCTGGAACAGTGCGACCGCTACGATCGCAGGTTCGAATCCTGGCTCGGGCATGGATGTGTGTGGTGTCCTTAGGTTAGTTAGGTTTAAGTAGTTCTAAGTTCTAGGGGACTGATGGCCTCAGATGTTAAGTCCCATAGTGCTCAGAGCCATATGAACCATTTGTACTGAAGAAACTTGTTAATTTCGTATGGCGTCCTTTGCTTGCTATACATCTGTATTTCTCAAAGTTAAGTATTGTCATTTATCTTATTGTAATAAAAACTCATTAATACAATTTGTTTGAATGTTGTCCAGCGATCCGAGAAAGCAGGTTTTCTAGAATCCCTGTTTTCAACGACTAGGCAGGATTCAACAGTTACTATGTCGCTTCTTTTTTGGTAAGAGCAGGGTGTGATCTGATACTATTCAACTCACCATGCTTCTTATTAATCCGAGATTGACTCTGACGAATCAATCTGTCCAAAATGATTGCTTCAGATGAAAACTGCTCTTTTGTCATAACCTAAATTTTGCAAAACAAAAGTTGATTGTGGCGTAATATAATACAGTTTTTGCCATTACAATTCATTGCTTAAAATTATCCATCCCTTTCGGTATTAGTCGTTTTACTCGTATTAAGTTTTTCAGCTTCTTTGTGTGTTTACAGTTTTCGTATTTCTTTTCTCTTTAAGAAATTATCTTCAGCTTCTAACACATGTTGGAAGTCAGAACCATCTCTTATTCGCAATGACATAACAGGTTGTGTGAGCATGTGTGTGTGAGGGTGGAGGGGGAGGGTGGTGAGGAGGGGGATGCCTTTCATCAACTGATGTTGCGAAGACTGATATGAGATATGGATGTGGATATACAAGGTGGTTCAGAAGTCATATCCCATAGGAAAGTTAGAGTGAACCAGAACTCCACCGATTAACTTTCATGGAAGCCAGTATGGACCAAAACAAGAAAGAAATGGATGTCCAGTAAACAAGTACTCTTAAGTGCATACCTTAAGAACTATGAGCACTTGTTCAACATATGAGGTGTGTTTTACATTAGTGAAGATGAACAAGTGCTCGTAGTTCGTGAGGTATCCATCTTAGAGCCCACGTTTACTGCACATTTTCTTCTTTTTTCGGTCGATACTACCACCTATCAAAACTTCGAAGTAAAGAGCTTGCAGAGGAGGAGGCTTGTTTCACACTATCGGACAAAAAAAATGCTCTTCGCTCTTAAGGTATACATTTTAGAGCCCATGTTTACTAGAATTTTTGTTGTTATTTCGGTTCAGACTACCACTTCTGAAATTTTGTCCTGCGGGACATAATTTCTGAATCACCCTATGTGAGATGTCTTACGTGAATTTGTTGATAAAGATACACCATTAACTTTCGTAATACTTTCCCTTCATAACATTTAATTTTAGTTTCGTAACCCTCTGATCACACAAAACAGTATAATCTGCATCACGATAGGACTATTTTTTATTTTTATTTTGGTACTTTTCTAGTTATTTCGGTTTTTATATGCTTTTAGCCCTTCCCTCCCCCTTGAAATCGGTTCAATCAAAATGTTACAAAGTGTGTAAGAAAAGTAATGAGGGAGACTTTTTATCTACCAAAGTTTTTATTCTTTTAACAACAATATTCTCCCTATCAAAGAAGTTCCTTTCGGCAGCTGTAGCACTAATTCTGTCCCTCTGCTTTTTTTGATGAGGGACAGAGCCGAATTCAAAGCAGCATTTAAACAAAATCCACCATCTCTGTTTGTAAGGCTGCTTGATAGTTTGATTTCAACAGCTTCCTTAATAACACTATCCCAGTAGCTGGACGTGCAATCCAGAATCTCCGTGTTGTTGTGTTCCATAGGGTGACCGCTATTGCAGAACATTGCCTTGACACCGGTCACCCTATGGAATACAACAATACGGAGATCCTGGCTTGCACGTCTAGCTATTGGGATAGTGTTATTAAGGAAGCTGTTGAAATCAAACTATCAAGCGACCTTATAAACAGAGATGGTGGGTTTCGTTTAAATGCTGCTTGGAATCCGGCTCTGTCTCTCATCAAAGAACAGAGGGACAGAATTAGTGCTACCTCACCTGTTGATTAATAGTCACTATCGATATTTCTGATGTTAGTTATCTTTGTTTGTGTTGACATTCGTTCTGTGTGTGGTATCTTCCTTGTTTCTCCTCTGTGAACCGAGGTATTAAATTCCCTTGCACATTTTTTCCTCCTTGCATTTGTGTCTTGAGAATGGCAGAGTATGGTCCTGTCGAAATATCGGCCGTGGTCGACGACGTCACCCGGCAGCAAACCCTTAAGTTATTTGAACATTCAGTTCGCTGGGAAAAGTTTAGGTCTCACACCATCCGCTTGTCAACAGCGTTTATTCTCTCACGATTCGCCCTTTCTCCTGAGCCTTTCAAGGACAACTTTGTAAAACATTAGATTGACGGTTTCTCTCAGAGGAACAATCTCACAAGTGCACGCATACGCGAAAAAGTTCTGTTCTTGATAAAGAAAGTCCTCCATAGGCTATTTCAACTTTTCGTAGTGAACACTCGCTGATTCCCCAAGTTCAATACAAAACTTGATGGCATAACGTTGCTCTAAAGTCCGCTGATCCAGTTTCGTGATGCACAACTAAAGCACTACTTCACTGATGGTGCTCTCAAAAATCACGTGATGGCTGTACGGAGCTGAAACTCAAACTGAGTATCTGGAAGCGTTAAACTCACCGGTCTACACAAGTAGAACAACACGGCGTTGCCACATAGTTCGCCATGTTGTCAGTCTCATTACCTTTCTCACACACCCCGTATAACTAATTTACATGAGACAAGAACTGGTAAGTTTTGAGGGTTTCCGATTGTCACTTAGATGCACTGAACTCTTTGTATTATTATTCATCAACGTAACTTTAAATTTACATAGGCACAATTTCAGGCATTAAACACGTCGTAATTATAACGAAGGGCATGTCTGGCACCGTGAGAATAACGACAGTGACTACTAGAATAACAGCAGCAGCCTGTGCTGAAGCGGGCGTCTTTCTGGCAGTAGCACACGTATTCGCGTTTATTGTGGTGAGAGAGAAAGAGAGAGAGAGAGAGAGAGAGAGAGAGAGTCTGGCAGACACTTCAGCAGAAGGCAGACGTGCATATGTCTCCAAGATGGGCCACGTTAATACTTTTGTTTAGTGTGAAGATGGCAGCACTGATTCATTGAGGCAGCGAGATATTTCAGTGCTTCGATCTCCTGTTACTGTTTATGTGCGGAACAATAATGAAGCAATATTATTAGAAATCTTTGTTCGTCATTTACAAAGTTTAAATGTAGCACAGCACTGAGATATCTATGACCAACCTTTTCAGACCACTAAAGTGAATACGTTATTTCTCTGCCTCGACAGTCAGTGTGTGACCACTAAATTCTTATCTTGGCCATCATCGCTCATTATGCTCACCTGGATATGATTATTACTGCCGTTACTACACAAAAATCATACATAGTAGAGCAATATTATAGTATATGAACTGTGACGCAAATAGCTTGAATGAAATGCCAAACTGCCATCATTAGTTTAAATTCTCTCAAACAGCTCTGAGGGCTGTGGGACCTAACATCTGAGGTCATCAGTCCCATAGAACATAGAACTACTCAAACCTAACTAACCTAAGGACATCGCACACAACCATTCCCGAGGTAGGATTCGAACCTGCAACCGTAGCACTCGCGTGGTTCCGGACTGAAGCCCCTAGAACCTCTCGGCCACTGCGGCCGGCTAAATTCTCTACAAGAGACATTATTAGTAAGTCAAAATATTGCCTGAACCTATTTATATCTTTAAGAGTAACACAAGATTAAATCACACAGATCTTAAAAAGACAGAGAGAATCAGGTGTAACTTCCAGTCGACGCCGAGGTCATTGTAAGCTGAGGACAAGGTCGCACTGGTGCAGGATGGACTGTTCCGCTTTTTGGAAAATGACGCAAAACCTAGAATTGGGTAGCTGGAGGTGTATGTGAACCGCCGTGATCCCGAATATGAATCCAGTTACAGACCCTTCTCACGTCAATTACACAGGTGGTGTTCTCTGGCTAGATATTTCATGACTGACGATGCCACTTGGACTCTGATACATTTAGAAGGTGGGAACCAAACACGTTTTAGTATAGAGCTGAAAAGTATCACAAATGATATAATACAAAGCACTTTACAAGACGCAAAATACGGTGGTCTTCTCTAGAACAACGACTTAACTGAAGTCCATACCGGTTAGTAAATCTTACATATTACCGTATCACATCATGTATTCTACAACAATGTTTAATTTATATGTTACTGAAATTAAATCCATGTATGAGAGATTACAATGAATAAAGAAACTATTTACGGTCTCTGAATCTCGTATCTCCATCACAAGTCTTTCCTCCAGAAAATGCTTCCTGATTATCTTCCACTTAAGCATTGATATTGACGTTAAATATTACCAAAAAGGGAAAATCAGAAGTTAGAAGAATGTTACATACATATGTACTCATGACTTAATGTAAGGTGACCGAATTAAATTTTTAATTACCATCTTGAAAGAGCACATTTTCCATTTCGGAAATCTATAGATTGTTGGCATGTAACACTCCAACGCCAACGTTAAGTCTTGGTAGTGAAGCGGTGTGTACGTATCAGTTGATTGTACAGAGTATAACAGGGACGTAAGGCCAAATTTCAGGACACGTCCTTCACACATAGTAGAGGAAAATTTGTTGTATGTGCATGCATTCGGCGAAGCTTTATTTGCATGTTAAAGCTTGTTTATTACCTCCCTTCATAATCCCATTAATTCTGGGATGCCTCCTAATATCATGTCAGATCTCCTTCTGACATGCATAGTGCAGAAATATAAAGACTCAACAAGTAGTTGGAAGTCTCCTGCAGAAATAGTTATCCATGCTGTCTCTATAGCCACCCATAATTGTGTAAGTTTTGCCGGTGCAGGAGTTTGTGTACGAACTGGCCTCTCGATTATGTTCCATAAATGTTCGATGGGATTTACGTCGAACGGTCCGGCTCGCCAAATCATTCCCTCGAATTGTCCAGAATGTTCTTCAAACGGGTTGCGAACAACTGTGGTCTTGTGACATGGTTAGTTAGTTAGGTCGTGTGACTAGGGTCTCCCGTCGTGTAGACCGTTCGCCGGGTGTAAGTCTTTCGATTTGACGCCACTTCGGCGACTTGCACGTCGATGGGGATGAAATGATGATGATTAGGACAACACAACACCCAGTCCCTAAGTGGAGAAATGTGACATGGTGCATTGTCATCATTAAAAATTACAACTTTTTTGTGAAAATGACGTCCATAATGGCTGCAAAAGGTACCGAAGCAGTCGAACACACAGAGGACCCAGATCATTCCAAACAAATTCAACCACCACCTGCTTGCACACTGTCTTGTTGAAAACCTTGGTCCAGGGCTTCGTGATGTCTGCGCCACACTCGAACCCTACCATCAGTTTTTACCAACTGATATTTTGGCTTCCAGTAGTGTGGGATCCAACCGATACGGTCAGGAACCCAGGAGAGACGCTGCCGGCGATGAAGTGCTGTTAGCAAAGGCGCTCGCTTCGGTCGTCTCCTGCCGTCGTATCTCTCACACTTATTTCAGGGGCTCTTTCACGCAGCTTTGCTTTTCTGCTGTCACTGACAACTCTACGCCAACTACGCTGCTCTCGGTCATTACTTTGCACTGTCCGTGGGGAGAAGTAATTCCTAAAATGTGGTAATCTCAGCACTGTCTTGATACTCAGGGGGGGGGGGGGGGCGGGGGGTATTGAAATACTGAATTTCCTAACGATGGAATGTCCCAGGTGTCTAGGTGCAACTACCATTCGGCGTTCAGGGTCTGTTGTTTCTACGATATTGCAGCGTCTGTGTTATTCTGATTACAATGCAAAGTTGCTTTGGACATGCTTGCAGAATAACACAGGCCGTGCAGTATTGTATTTCCCTGCCGATACCGGGCAAGCGACTTTAGATTACAACGTCTGAACTGTACGACAATGTACAAGTTGGGTATACGAGTTGAGGTATACATGTTGGATGTACGAGTCGAGGTATACATGTTGGATGTACGAGTCCAGGTCGTAGACGCATGCTTGACGGCATATGCAAGTTTGCGTGTGGCAACGAGGCGTGCACGGATAGACGACGCCACGGTAGCTCAGCGTGTTCGGTCAGAAGGTTAGCTACCCTCTGTAATAAAAAACTGAGCTAACGGGTCAGCGATGAACTTTAATAGGTGTCATGGGACGTCTGCCCGGAACATATCCAACGAACAATCACGAACAAACTGAGATCAGCGAAAAAAAATTAAAAAAAAAAGATAGGTGAATGGTAAGAGGACCTCTCGCGATAAGCGGGAAATCCGGGTTCGAGTCCCGGTTCGGCACAAATTTTTACTGTCGTCATTCCTTCTACAGTTGATGGTTGTCATTATTCGCAATTGGGAAAACATTTAATGTATCTGTTGCTTCTGTTGTGTCGCCATAATCACGTTGCACACCTTTCCACATGAATCACCTGACTACAAATGCCAGCTCCGCCAATGCACTGCCCTATTACCGCCATCTGTACATGTGCAGATCTCTATCCCATGACTTTTCTCAGTTCAATGTGTATAAAACGTTTCCTCACTTGAAATGTGCTAAATATCCTCTGTTAGCAAGGATAAATGCGTCGACCTTGATGTATCCTTGGAAAAATCATGACATCATCTGTCAATGTTTGGGCCGGCATGTTTAGTCACTATTTGTTAGGACCTCACGTTCTTCCACCCAAGCTCAGCTGCGAAACTTGCTGTGCTGCGGATTCCTGCTACAAAGCTACCGCTTTGAAAGAAATCCTCACCATTAAACTGTAAATTTCTATTCATTCATTTCACACAATCATGATTTCAAATTTAGAGCCATTTTTAACTTCAAGCTGAAATGTCACAAAATTTCTGACATGTCTACATAACAGAAGTAACCTATATGCCAATATAATGGGTTAATAGTGAATATTCGCCTGTTTATACGTACATCTATGCAGATAAAACTTTTTCGAGGACTGATGTAAATTTATTTTAATGTTTACTTTCTACCCGTACAACGTCTAATAATTACGATGACGCATACACACTTTTGAGGGGCTACGGTCTGCAACGACAGTACCAAAAAACATGACGTGAGATGAAGTGTCATCTAAAAATGGTGATTAATTATTAAAAGAAATTGCTGAAATCAATAACAAGCCACGTAACTGCCTGTTAGGCCACAAACGCAATTTATCAAGACCAAATTAATGCAGAAATAGTGCGCTTTTTTGTCGCTGTGCTATAAGAGAGACGTTTCACTATGCCCAGTTTTCGTTTGTCGCAGTTTATACATTTTCTCATGGTAGAGGAGAATAAATAAGAATACTGTCATTGTGTTTGCAGTGGACGAAATTTGTTCCTTTTTCATCTGAAGCGTGAAACATATTCCAAGTATCACTCCTCCACTAAGGGATCAAATTTGCAACTGTATATTTTCCATCAGTTAAATTTTCATCTTAGAGCCTTCACAGTCCCACAAAAAACAGCTTCTCAAGTTTCCGAGCTGACCTTGGTTAGAAGAACGTGAGGCCCTAACAAATAGTGAGCCAGTCGTTGTGGCCGAGCAGTTCTAGGCGCTTCAGTCTGGAACCACGCGGCTGCTACGGTCGCAGGTTGGAAACCTGCCTTGGGCATGGATGTGCTTGATGTCCTTAGGTCCTTTCAGCCTTCTTTTTTTTCTATAAGTATCCAGTAGTGTTTAGTTAGTGCTGTGTATCAAAACATATGTATTTCTTTAGCATCGTAAAGTATTACGTGTGTGTTGCTTGTGTTGTAGTCATCATGTTTGATGAAATACGAAATAAAATTGCAGACCCACGATTCGTGATCCAAACACATCAAGAAAGAATGCCGGACAAGTAACTGGAAGTGAATGGGCCAATTGTTTGGCAGCTGGGCAACGGCGAACGTTTCGAGAGTGACTCTGAGCGTTCTCATTGGACAAAACCAGCTCCACCGCGTGAAGTGTCAGCTATCAAGTAAATTTCATCAGTCTATAATCGTTTGGTTCCATAACACCTTACCACAAATTTCCAAATTTTCCGATTTTCATTGCCACGCCTTGTTAATGATATTCGGTTTTCCGACATGAATTGTTGCTATCAGAGAATGCAGATCCGTATTCAATAATTTTCCGAGCGGACACTGCGAAATCAATTTCATGTAGTGGATATTTGGGTACCTAGCAAAAGGTTTCTCCCCACAGCGGCTCTTAACGCTATACGTCTTCAACGGCCCAAACAACATAGGAGTTGTACAGTAGCTAAGTGGAGGCGTGTAGGATGATACGTCAAGTCCCGGACTGTTTTCAAATGATGGAGGTGGTTACACGATGCTTTCGAGGTGTTTCCCGCACAGTGTCTTGGGCCCACACATTCAGGTTTCCATAACATGAACCATGATGAAACTTTCTGGCAGATTAAAACTGTGTGCCCGACCGAGACTCGAACTCGGGACCTTTGCCTTTCGCGGGCAAGTGCTCTACCATCAGAGCTACCGAAGCACGACTCACGCCCAGTACTCACAGCTTTACTTCTGCCAGTATCCGTCTCCTACCTTCCAAACTTTACAGAAGCTCTCCTGCGAACGTTGCAGAACTAGCACTCCTGAAAGAAAGGATACTGCGGAGACATGGCTTATTTCAATATTCTCAACAACCAAGTGCTGATCTTCCTTCTACACCTTCATGGTGAGTAAACTGTGGATACTTCTGTCTTCCCAGCTGGCAAGAGTCTTGTTCATAAATCTGAACACGCAGGAATCTCATCGCAACTCAACAGGCCCGCAAAATTATCTGATCTGTGAAGTGTTGGCAGAAGAGGCAACACCGTGTTGCTAGAGGAGGCCGAAATGCACGCTTTTAAGCTCACGCAGATTGGCGTGAGGTCTGGAACAAGGTAAAGTAGTTATCCTATAAAGAAGAGAACGTAGTTCTTGGAATACTTAACTTTAATCCACAATTGGAGAATATCGCTCTTGTTTAGACATTATTACAATCTCAATATAACTGGTAATGGCGCCTTGCTAGGTCGTAGCAAATGACGTAGCTGAAGGCTATGCTAACTATCGTCTCGGCAAATGAGAGCGTATTTGTCAGTGAACTTTTCCTAGCAAAGTCGGCTGTACAACTGGGGCGAGTGCTAGGAAGTCTCTCTAGACCTGCCGTGTGGCGGCGCTCGGTCTGCAATCACTGACAGTGGCGACACGCGGGTCCGGCGTATACTAACGGACCGCGGCCGATTTAAAGGCTACCACCTAGCAAGTGTGGTGTCTGGTGGTGACACCACAATCTGAATCCCATAGAAGATGTCTGCGAATACCGCAACAGTGGGTGAAACGTAGCTGATAACGTCCCCGTGAGAAAAACAATAAAAAGGAGTTATTAAATGACGTCCGCATACATGTGGCGGGGTAGGGGTAACGGTATGCTCGGTTGTTGCTGCTGAAGGCAGCTGCAACCTGTGCCAATGAGAGTCCATTAAACGAACATAGCAGCTAAGTGGCAAACTGAATGCAAATAGTAAGAAATCGAGTGGTTGGTCATGAAAAACAGAACAGAAAGTGAGGAAAAGAAACTGGAAGGAATTAGCAGACTCTCTTGCTCACATAACTGAGACCGTTATCAAGCCTGGAGAAGTGGTGTTACACGTTATTAGCGGGGTGTATTTTCAGAGTTACGTTTTCTTCCAGCGTGCTTAGCTTGTTGGTACAACCGAAGGGCAGCCTGCTGCATATCAGGATGTCCCTTCCATTTAATGTTACTCTTTAGTAATATATTATTTATTTATTTATTCATTGCACATTTAAAGAGCTATGACCTGATATCTTAAAACAGGTCGTAACGTTACGTTTTCGTTTGGCACGTTTCTATAATTTTTTGTTTTGTTTTCACCTGTAATGTTTCATACAGAACAACACTTTTTTATAATGATCTGAAACTGGAATACAAATCAAAATTTGTTGCTTTAAGAAGAATGTGAAAAGGTAATACGATAGAGAAGAGATTTTTTAATGCCATCACCAACTGTAACTGGCAGTGAGTACCTCGGAATGGTTTCTTCGATCTGTTGACCGCCAGTCACAACAAAACAGTTCATAGTTGGTAATAGAAAAATGGTACTGAAAATTCTGAACGTTAACGTTAAGTATTCGTCCGTGTACAACACTGTGTGCTTTCTTTGTTAGACTGCCATCAACTTACACCATATTTACTCAACTATTCGCTATCCTTAACTATTATTTGACTGATATGTACAATTTGTCAGTGCATTTTGGCATGTTATGACTGATTCATAATTCTATAGTCTTATTTACTGCTACATCTCATCTTCCACCTCCTCTTCATCCTCTTCAGTGTCACGGTTGTCGCTATAACTGTGGGTGCACTGTCCTCTATCTAAAGATTGTTGTTGCGTTGCATATAGGCATGTCTGCTACGTCATGTTCACAGGTACTCTTCATGTGCTGCTTTTGAAATATTGTCAGTTAATGCGCTTAATGTGCCTATTGTTCTTGGCCTCTTATTGCTGTATAGATAGGCTAGGTTACGTTGGGTATGTTTCTGTGTAGTCTATGTCTGTTGTTCGAGTATAGCCCGCAAAAGAAGACAATGTGTTCTGGAGAACCTTCTTGCCCGGTAGTGTATGTAGGTGTCTGTCTCAGACCATGCGGTTTACGTGCGTGGGGTGAGGTCCGCGTCCAGTTGAGAAATGTACTTACCGCGGCTGGGATCGATATGTTTCATTCTCAACCGCTCCCTTACGTCAGGGAGTAAGTCGTGTGGTCTGAGTCCTTTATCAGTTACATCACTCTAACCTTGCCATGTACCCAAACACCAACTTTTAAAGCGACGTGTCGTCTGTATTGGTGCATCAGTTATTGTGTGTACCCTGTCTATTCTCCATATCTTTAAGCA
Source organism: Schistocerca piceifrons (assembly GCF_021461385.2). NCBI lineage: Eukaryota > Metazoa > Arthropoda > Insecta > Orthoptera > Acrididae > Schistocerca > Schistocerca piceifrons. The sequence continues at coordinate 529,783,415 of NC_060144.1, read as the reverse complement.
GTAAATAGCTGCTCTGAATTTGATTGCGTTATTTATGGGACCTACACTGAGCACCACACACAATGCATCCACTGAGATGGTGTCTTCCGGATAGCCTAAATGCGACAGTTCTCTGCTGTTGTCTGAGTGATACTCGGTTGGTGACCAGATTCAATCTCTAAGACCACGTGCTAGCTGCCAAGTTGAGGACTGATTCGAAGACTGCACAGTGTTACGTCGGTATGACTGGTCGAGGTGGTCTGTACTGTTCTGGCCTCACCTGTAGATGTAGTATTCTTTTCGCTCTGTCTGTTAGCATTATATGTGTTGGTGTACATTCAGTATCTCATCTATTTGTAGTACAAGGTAGCATGCAACATGTGTTCATTTGACTTTTGTGTCCGCTATTTCGCTGAAGAATTCTTTTGGAGTGATCCTTTCAGTAATGTGAGCCGTGGCGCCATTAAGTTAGTAGACTCTACTGTCTCGCAACACTAACTCAAGGGTAGTATCGACTATCCCTCTTGCGACCCCGTTGCTAATATCTATGTGGAAGAGTTGGTATGTGTGGGTTGTGGCCACGGAAACTCTTTGCTTGCCGATATACAGAGTGGTCTACTGATCCTGACCGGACCAAATATCTCACGAAATAAGCGTAAAACGAAAAAAACTACATAGAACGAAACTTGCCCAGCTTGAGGGGGGAAACCAGATGGCGCTATGGTTGCCCCGCTAGATGGCGCTACCATAGGTCAAACGGATATCAACTGCGTTTTTTTTTAAATAGGAAACCCCCATTTTCTATTACATATTCGTGTAGTACATAAACGAGTTTCGTTTGATGCTTATTTCGTGAGATATTGGACCCGGTCACTATCAATGGACCACCCTGTATACACGGGTTCGCTGGTCCGAGAAGGGGGCACCAAGTTTGGGGATATGCGGTAGCGTCGCGACAAGAAGCGGTCACGAGGTCCGAGCGACCGAATCCACGAGCTGCGCAATGAGGGCCTGCGCAGAGGGAGGATGCCGGATTACTTCACAGGGGTCAGCGTCGACTACAAGCAGCGGGCCGGCATCCCGTCTGTTGGTTGACAACATCTGTGTTGGACGACCGCTCGTGGCGTGGCTGTCTCCTTCTACCTGTTGTCATCGGCACTACTCAGTAACCGCCGCGACGCACCGTGGATCCATGGAGTTGCTTGCTTATAAAGGGGAGTAACATTCTGTAATCCCCGTGGTGATTGGTGTCATTGTCTACCTGACGTCCTAATTATTTTCTGGTCTGTACCCGACCGTCAGAGTTTTACTCGGTCGGCTCCTTGGTCGTAAATATAGACCGTAGTATTGTACTAGACACTAGTTGTCGTTTGAAAACTTGTTCTGATGTTATTGTTATTCTGGAAATCAGAATTTCAGAAAGGCTTCTACCTGGTCAGGAACATTCTTCTAAATAACTTTCTATATGTTGATGATGCAGTGATCCTAGCAGATAAGGAAGATTTCCGTCAGGAAGGAATCTACTTGCTAAAACAAGTGCAAAATTTAACATGGAAATTTTTAAAAGAAGAAACTAAGACAATTGCCTTAATGGGTAAAGAACCAATTAGATCCAAAATAATGATAGAAGTTTTAAAGCAAGTAAACCATTTCAGTCATCTCGGATGTGAAATGACGTACGGCTACAGCAGAGATATTGAAATTAATCTTAGTAAATTCAGCTGCGTATGTGGGACAACAAACAGAAACCTAGAAAACAAAACCAGGAAAGCGCTCAAATTAAATCTTACAAAATTGTTTCATTTCCCACACTGCTCTATGGAAGTGAGACCTGGGTGACCACTAAGAAACAAGAAAGCCGGAGTCAGCCACAAGAAATGAAATTCCTTAGAGGTGTTAAAGGTTGCACAAGAGAAGACTGGCTAAGAAATCGAGATATTAGAGAAGAACTGCAAAGATTTAGCTCATACGTAATCTTTTGAAATTTTCCTTCAGAGCGGCCCTCATAACTGAGAAACACTTTAACTTTTCACATAGTAACAGCCAACTGTCACCAGGGCTTTAGTAAGAAGAAGATTGTCAAAAGGGACGGGTTGGGATCCAGTCGCACCTTGTTACTGATTGAAATGAAAAGGTTGCTTGCTTTTAAGGAAACCTTATCATTGTCATAGTTGTTTCCTACTTTCTTTAACCTTTAAGAATAGGTGTGAATTTAGCCCCGTGCCTTTCGACATACAGTTTCTAAATAAAATAAAAAAAAATTACGTAATTTGTTTGAGTAACTGAAACACTCTTTTCTTCAATATTACTTAAATATTTTCATGTTTTGCAGAAGGGCCTTTAATAAGAGAAACTGTGCCCAGCGCGGTAGTAACTACCGCTGATTCACCTGATAACGCGCGGGCTGCAAGTCCGGTCCTTGTAATTATTGTCATGTTGTGCTTGTTTTGATTTCCCTTGTAAAAGTTTATTCAGTTCACAAATTTGTTAATTTCTAAAGAAAACAAATTTATGATTATATATTCTTAAATAAACAGGCTGTGTGAAAAGAAAGTTACATTGGTGGGATTCACTTGCATGTTTTCCTTAATACCAGTAAATACCATTTATCGGTTTTGTTTTCGGTTACCCTGAGTTTGTTGTTGTGACACCATTATGTAATTGTTTTTAGTATTCCATTGGCACTCTTTGCTATCTGTGCTCAGCTGTTTGTAGTGACTACAACTAATAGGTCATCATCAGCGTGGGCAACAATTCCGTCCGACCTGTCATCCACATCTAGAAGTTGTAGGAGGGTTTCGATTGTTAAATCTCAGAAGATCGGGCAGCAGATCGACCGTTGGTAGTTCTTTTAATTACCTCCAGTACTACAGATTAATTAACAACAGTACAGTACAGTACAGTAAAGTGATTGCGTTATCTCCAGATCTATTAACAGTTGAAACATAGCGGACCACAAGAGGTTATTAAATGCCCTGGCAGTGTCAAGTGGCATTGCTATGATGTAATTGTGTGTTGTAGTATTAATTATGTGTAGGTCTTGGTTGATGGAGTCTTCTATGAGGTTTTTAACACTGTATGTATCCTACCCAGCAGTAAAGCATCGTTCAGTCACTTTGTTAGGAACGAGGTAATTTGTGGTCATAGTTTTTTTACTGTTTTCGAGTGGATATCATTTGGTTCATGTGTTTCTTTCTTTTTGGGCTCATGCTCCTTAGAGCTCAAAAAAAAAAAAGTTCAAATGTGTGTGAAATCGTATGGGACTTAACTGCTAAGGTCATCAGTCCCTAAGCTTCCACACTACTTAACCTAAATTATCCTAAGGGCAAACAAAAACACCCATGCCCGAGGGAGGACTCGAACCTCCGCCGGGATCAGGCGCACAGTCCATGACTGCAGCGCCCGAGACCGCTTGACTAATCCCGCGCGGCCCTTTAGAGCTCTTTGAGTTTGCAAACGGTTGCACAGCAGCTTCTCTAAAATCTTTGCTAGGGTGTTTATCAGGCATATGGTTCTGTATATGCTTGGATCTGAAGGATCCCTCTCTGCTGATTTCTTTATGACTGTTTTGAAGGTCGGTCTTCCATATTGTAGGAACTCGGCCCTACTGTGTCGTTAAGTAACATTGTTTTTTTTTTCAGTTTTTCCGAGTGGATACGATCTGATCCAGGTGCAGTTTTGGCTTTGAGCTGCGAGATTGCTGGCGCAATCTCTTCTTGCACAAAAGGACACTAATATACGTAGGTATGTGTGGTGTGCATACTCTAAGACCTTCAGTACACACACCATCAGAATAATTTGACTTGTCACTCTAACGAAGTAGGCGAGTGTCAGCAATATGTCTCGTGGTCTTATCGTGGCGTGTTTATCTTCTGCCATTAGGTCAGACGATAGAAATGCCACTTGCACGCTTAAAGTAGCTGATTAACGGTGACCAACTTTAAACAGAACTTGATTAATTTTCACACACATTTATTAATATAATAACAAGCATAAAAATTACTTAACTTGGTTCTGGATGCTATTTACAATTGACAATCTGAAGTTCCTTTGGTATTGGTACATTAATCTTATTCTCACATATATCTGTGATACTTGACAAAAGTGTCTATACATTTATCTTCATGGCTATGTACAGGAATATGGTAATCTTATTAGGCGCAGACTGAAACTTGACTATAGACTGGTGCAGACAAATGCAGACTGGTGCAGACAAATGCAGACTGACTAATCGGAGGTCTGTACACCCGTTACAATACCTCGCGCGTTCATGTATCATTGCGTGAGTGTGATCCGCGAGGAGGAAAGGTTCTACGTTAGCAGCAATCTCATTGGCTGCGTTACATAATAATACGCGGATCGGCGAAAGCAGAATTTGGTCCGTCTCTATGGCAGCGCCATCTCGCAGTGCGGAGACGGACGAGCGCTGCGCCTGCGCTGTTGTGCTTAACAGGGCGCGCTGTAGTGGGAAAGTTGTGTACGCGCTGACTACATGGAACTATGTAGACAACAGTACGTAAACGACGTGGCGAGCTTCAGAAGTTTCAAATAATAATATAAGCAGACTTCAAAAGACTCCTTATATTCGCGTGCTGAAGTTAGAGATGTTGAGAAGTCGAAGTAACGTATCCACAGCATCGTGTGACGCTGTTTTCACAGAGAAAGGGAGAGGTATGGGAGCTCGGAAACTGGAGACGAGAAGAAGGGTGCGCTGCAGCGATGACTCGTAATCCTCGCCCCACATACGGCGGGCGGCCACTGTGCGACGCGGTATCCAGGGCGGCTCGTCCACACAGAGGCGGCGGCCGCTACTTAAACGCGGTGAGACAGCAGCTTCTGAGTGACGGCCTAATCGCGCCTCCCGCGTCCCCCAGAGTGGCCCGGCCACGCGTCGTCAGCACTCGCGGCTTGCGTAACGCCCGCTGATCTGGCGGCAGATCCAGTCACGATGCGTTTTGTGTGCGTGTCGGCCGCAGGTAGTTACTGTGTCAGCGTATGCGACACCGCGACCTCCGAGCCGAGCCGTTACGAAAGCGTCCGCATTGGCGCACAGCGTGGGAACGGCGCGCAGACCTTCTTGTACCCTGGAGTGATACGGCTAACATTAATTCTTTACTCACGCCCTTTTCTACGGTGTTTTATTCTGTATGTTCTTAAGCCTTGCATATTTATAGCTCTTCATCCAGCATTGGCACTTACTGTCAAATGACACCGAGGCAGACTATATGTTGGGTGACAGAAGTCATGAAATACCTCCGAATATCTCGTCGGACCTCCTTTTGCTCGGCTTAGTGCTGCAGCTCGAAGTGGCTTAGACACAACAAGTCGTTGGAAGTCCTCAGCAGAACTATTGAGCGCTCCTGCCTCTGTATCTGTCCATAATTCTGGAAATGTTTCTGGTGCAGGATTTTGTGGACAAATGACCTCTCGGTTATGTCCCATAAATATTCTATGGGATTCACATAGGGTGATCAGAGTTGCCGATTCACTCGCTTGAATCGGCCAGAACACTATAGCCCCGTGGCTTGGGGTATTAACATCCACGCCGGCCGGAGTGGCCGAGCGGTTCTAAGCGCTACAGTCTGGAACGGCGCGACCACTACGGTCGCAGGTTCGGATACTGCCTCGGGCATGGATGTGTGTGATATCCTTAGGTTAGTTAGGTTTAAGTAGTTCTAGGTTCTAGGGTACTGATGACCTCAGAAGTTAAGTCCCATAGTGCTTAGAGCCATTTGCACCATTTGTATTATCATCCATAAAAATTTCATTGCTGTTTGGAAACATGAATGGCTGTAAATGGTCTCCACGTATCCGAATATAACCCGTCAATGATGGCTTCTGTTGTACCAAAGCACCCAGTCAATTCCATGTAGACGCAGCCCACACCATTGTTGAGAAATCAACAGCTTGCACATTGTCTTGTTGACAACCTGGGCGTATGGCTTCTGCGCCACACTCGAACCTTACCATCAGCTCATACCTACAGAAATAGGGACTCATCTCACCAGGCCACAGTTTTCCAGGTGTCTAGGGTCCAACCGATAAGGTCGTGAGCCCGGAAGAGGCGTTGCGGTCGGTGTCGTGTTGTTAGCAAAGGCACTCTCGTAGGTCGTCTCCTGCCGTAGAACATTAGCGCCAGATGTCACCTCACTGTCCTAATGGATACATTCCTTGGACGTCCCACGTTCATTCCTGGTCATTTCGAGCAGTTTTGCTCGCCTGTTAGCTCTAACAACTATACGCCAAACCGCTGCTCTCGGTTGTTAAGTGAAGGCCGTCGGCCAATGCGTCTTTCCTCGTGAGAGTTGATACCCGAAATCTGGGACTCCCGCTACACTCTTGGAACTTTAGAGCTCGGAATAGTGAATATTCAGTCTCCTAACTAGAACGTCCGATACGTCTAGCTTCTACAAGCATTGGATTCCCAAAGTCTGCTAATAATCACGCCGGAAACCTTTCCAAGCGAATCACCTGCGTGCAAATGACAGCTCCGCCAATGCACTGTCATTTTACACCTTGTGTACCCAATAACACCGCCATCAGTATACGTACATATAGCTATCCCATGACTTCTGTCAGTTCAGTGTATAAAGCATATCGTGCAGACGATGGTAGGCGTTTACCTGTGTTATGAAAGTGCCCTGTACTGGGAATCAGAAAGGAACAGCTCAAACGTTCACCACTGAGCCGTTTCTCTTGTCAGACGTACTCGACGTGAGGTCGGCGAGTGGTGTGTGCGTCCGACCTCGCTATGGATACCGGGAGCGAAGAACAGCGAGCTGCATTGCGGTTTTCGAGTCCAGAAGGGGAGTTAAGATTTGGAGCTTACGTCCGAATGTTTGTTGTGTTTGACGAAGACAGTACGTCAACTGTTTGCGAGGAATAAACGATTTCGAGAACGCCGGTGTCTCTGAGAGAAAGCCACGGCCACCACAGGCTCATCGCTTCATTATCCGTATGTCTTTGCTGAGGTGGATACTGATGACAGAAATGACCGACAGCGGACGGTAGACGACATTCGAATAATTTTGGGTACAAGTTATGGTAACGCTCACACCATCATGACAGAGCAACTGAAGGTCCGGAAATCTCTGCGTAAAGGAGCAGAAGTTGAACAGAACGACTGCATCACTGAAACACCTGGAACAGTATCATGATGAAGAATAGCGTATCCTGTCCGCTATTGTCGCGGCAAATCAGAAATGGCGTCACCGAAGCCGTGCACGCCGTATCCAGGGGGGTCACAATGATCTTTTTCTCTGACTGAAAAGGCTCCCTGTTCATTGGTTCTCTGGAACACGACGCAACAATTACCGCTGTACGTGGACACTTCGCAAAAGTAGAAGCTCGCCGTCAAGTCCAAACGCCCAGTAATGTAGTGCGGACCGCATAGTTCGTTTATAGGACAAAGGCCACAACGTGCTGCGAAGGTGGTTTCGACTACACTCCACAAATGTCGCTGGGCAGCCCTTAAACATCCACCATACTGGCCAGACCTTTCCCCATTCTGATTTCCTTATTTTTGATCCCCGGAGAAAGACATTCGCGGCCGTTGATTTACTTCGGACGAAGAGGTGCATTAGTAGTTTTGGCGATTACTTTTGAAGAAGTAAACAGTTTACTTACGTTTTTTCCATCTGCCTCGTTTTTATTTGACTGCCTCTTACATCTATCTGCATTTTACATTTATCAATCCCTGGTTAGGCGTGAAATCTGAAAACTGCTCTGCACTGGACTCAGAGGTCACCAAGAATGAGCACGTGCAAAACGGGAATATCAGAGCTCTGATACAGCAGACTGAGAGCAGAAACGATCTAAACATGAAGGTAACTATAGAGAACCAACCAAAAATGTTCCGGTGTAAGGACATGTACCGGCACGAAGATCAAGAACGATACAGCAGAAAGGGCTGTGAGGCGACATCAGCCAATAGCACGCTGGCTAGGAAGTCACCACAACAGGAGCGCCCTCTACACGAAGAGAACAAAAGTGCCGCGCCGCCTTGCCTCTGCCGCACTGGAAGAGCCGCTCAAGAGAAACGGTGACTTGTGATCTGCATCAGTTACTTGCATGGAAACTGTATATTTCGAAGGACACTGATTATTTGCATGTCGCCAATTGCTTGTGAAACCGCCTTGTATTTAAGCAAGTTAAGTAATGTCAGTTAATTTACTGTAATTAACTCCATTAATATGATATGCTTGTATGCTGCCTACCTATCCGAGAAAACAGCTTGCTGTTGTTTGTTGTGGTCTTCAGTCCTGAGACTGGTTTGATGCAGCTCTCCATGCTACTGTATCTCCCAGTACCTACTGCAGCCTACATCCTTCTGAATCTGCTTAGTGTATTCATCTCTTGGTCTCCCTCTACGATTTTTACCCTCCCCGCTGCCCTCCAATGATAAATTTGTGAACCCTTGATGCCTCAGAACATGTCCTACCAACCGATCCCTTCTTCTAGTCAAGTTGTGCCACAAGCTCCTCTTCTCCCCAATTCTGTTCAATACCTCCTCATTAGTTATGTTATCTACCCATCTAATCTTCAGCATTCTTCTGCAGCACCACATTTCGAAAGCTTCTATACTCTTCTTGTCTAAACTATTTATTGTCCACGTTACACTTCCATACATGGCTACACTCCATACAAATACTTCCAGAAACGACTTCCTGACCTTTAAATCTATACTCGATGTTAACAATTTTTTCTTCTTCGGATACGCTTTCCTTGCCATTGACAGTCTACATTTTATATCCTCTCTACTTCGACCATCATTAGTTATTTTGCTCTCCAAATAGGAAAACTCCTTTACTACTTTAAGTGTTTCATTTCCTAATCTATTGACCTAAGCATCACCCGACTTAATTCGACTACATTCCATTATCCTCGTTTTGCTTTTGTTGATGTTCATCTTATACCCTCCTTTCAAGACATTGTCCATGCCGTTCAACTGCTCTTCCAAGCCCCTTGGTGTCTGTGACAGAATTACAATGTCATCGGCGCACCACAAAGTTTTTATTTCTTCTCCATGGATTTTAGTACCTACTCCGAACTTTTCTTTTGTTTCCCTTATTGCTTGCTCAATATACAGATTGAATAACATCGAGGATGGGCTTCAACCCTGTCTAACTCCCTTCCCAACCACTGCTTCCCTTTCATACCCCTCGACTCTTATAACTGCCATCTGCTTTCTGTACAAATGGTAAATAGTCTTTCGCTCCCGGTATTTTACCGCTCCCACCTTCAGAATTTGAAAGAGAGTATTCCAATCGACATTGTCAAAAGCTTTCTCTAAGTCTACAAATGCTAGAAACGTAGGTTTGCCTTTCCTTAATCTATCTTCTAAGGTAAGTCGTACGGTCAGTATTGCCTCACGTGTTCCAACATTTCTACGGAATCCAAACTGATCTTCCCCGAGGTCGGCTTCTACCAGTTTTTCCATTCGTCTGTAAAGAATTCGCATTAGTATTTTGCAGCTGTGCCTTATTAAACTGATAGTTCGGTAATTTTCACATCTGTCAACACCTGCTTTCTTTGGGATTGGAATTATTATATTCTTCTTGAAGTCTGAGGTTATTTCGCCTCTCTCATACATCCTGCTCACCAGACGATAGAGTTTTGTCAGGACTGGCTCTCCCAAGGCTGTCAGTAGTTCTAACGGAATGTTGTCAAATCCGGGGGTCTTGTTTCGACTCAGGTCTTTCAGTGCTCTGTCAAGTTCTTCACGCAGTCATATCTCCCCTTTCATCTTCATCTACATCCTCTTCCATTTCCATAATGTTGTCCTCAAGAACATTGCCCCTATATAGACCCTCTATATACTCCTTCCACCTATCTGCTTTCCATTCTTTGCTTAGAACTGTGTTTCCATCTGAGCCCTTGATATTCATACAAGTGGTTCTCTTTTCTCCACAGGTCTCTTTAATTTTCCTATAGGCAGCATCTATCTTACCCCTAGTGAGATAAGCCTCTACATCCTTACATTTGTCCTCTAGCCATCCCTGCTTAGCCATTTTGCACTTCGTGTCGATATCATTTTTGAGACGCTTGCTAGGTACCCCAAATTACACGAGTTGGCCGGATCCCAAAACAACGAATCCAAGTCAATAGCTCAATCAATATCCGAAGGAATGCCCGACATGAAATAACTTCGAAATACAGATCAGTGGACCCTGAGGTCCCTTCGCTCACATACATACTAGCGGTACTGATATAATTCGTGGCTCCGACCAGCGTAGATGCTACGCCAACAACTGGCAGCAGGCCGCTGCATTTATATCGATACTCTTGGCTCTCCGACAGAACGCAGTTGTCGGTATTGGTCTTACGCGGGGATACCAAATATTTTGCGCTTACCAAGTTTTGTTCATATTCCTTAACGCGTTGAAAAGTTATGTGTTGCATGACATCCCTTTCTCTCGCCATCTCTTCCCATATGAATTAAATGTCACATGTAGTGTCACCAATCAGCTTAGCAAACAGAAAAACAAACAAACACACAAAAACTGTGGATTAAGCTCCCATATCTTTCGTTTTCAACTGTTATTACATGACAAATCGTCCATATATTCCAGTTATGGTTGTAATATAAGCATGAGTGCCATTAAGGGTTGTAGATACAGTAGATACAGTCCGCTAGGTATCGTGTAGGTCAGTGAAGCGAGTCGATGTTCTGACGATTTATACAGTAAATTTATGTCTGTGGAACGGTTACTTAAATTCAAAAACTAAGTTCTGCCTTGTATTGAAATCACAGTTTAATGCAACTAACTTATCCTGTATGGAACTAGAGACAACAGCCTTTTTAAAATGATAATAAATTCTGTAAAGAATTACCAATAACAACTTTTATTGATTATTTGTTAATCAACATGGATAGTATAACTTGTTTTTTTAACAGAAAATATTCAAAATGTAATAAAATACACATAAGATCGCAGTATGAGCGTGATATCTTATGGTGAATGTGTCCACCTACGGCAAGAAACTATTAACTTTTTATTGGGCTGACACGCCGCTGAAACACATCAAATATTTAAATAAAACTTTCGACAGTATTATTCTTAAACATGAAACACTGGGTAAGAAGTTAAAGTGACAAGGGTACTCAAGTTAAGACATGATAACACAATCATAAATATGTGTTGCAAAATAATATACAGAAAATTAATTGACTTAAAATAAAAATACTATTTCGTTACAACTACGTAGTTTTCAGTAATTAATATCGTCTTAAATTACTCGTATGTATCCATTTCTTTGCTTTGGTGCTAATACTGCCAGACACACATTTCTGAATAGTTGGTAGAGAGAGCTTAAGGCGGAAAGCGTTGAGAGTAACCTCATGCCCAGCAGTTGTTTGGTACAACTCATAGAGGAAAATTATTTGCAAATACAGAATCCTTCAAATGGAAAAATTCTGCATCCAGTTTTCAGTAAATGATGGACACCAAAGTGAAAAACGTTAAAAAGTTAAGATGTGTGCAATCGGAACTTTTATATTCAAAGCGATGATAATAATTTGGATTTGCTACCTCGTAACACACTCCTTGGATCAAAAAGGTAGATTTCGATGTGAACAACAGGATTAGAGCTACATCAAATAATTACATTATCTTATAATAATAATAATAATTATCTTATAATAATTATGTTTGACATCTTTTTCAATTTAAAAAAGTTCAGCAGTAAACATTTGTCTGATACATACGTGGTTGCAGTTAGAAAACATATAGTAAGTTACAAATTGTCTAACCCCAATAGTCTGTTTTTCCAGATGGTAAGTCATATCACATAACAGTTTCGTTTCAAATTTCTCCATGTCTTACAGAGCTATGCTAACTGTCGCCAACTTTGAAACACCCATTCCTCCAAACAGGGATGCTAGTGGCATCTTAACTCACAACCATCTTTCGTAGATAATAACCAACATGTGTAGCATGTTTGATTGAATTTTACCCACTTCTTCTAGGGTTATCACCCTCTACACTCCCGTATCCCAAGTACTGGAGGCATCCTAGTCACACACTACTTTTTCTCTTCGGATGATCAGTTACATGTTGGACAGAAGTTCCTCCGCAGGCCTAAGGATCTGGGGTAGCGTATCGTCGCCGACTGGGTCTTTATTGCTCGGATGCATACGACATGGAAGGAAGACGGCAGTGTACTTTCAAAATTCAGGCATCTGCCTCAACCGATTAACGGAAACCACGCACTGCATAAATCTGGACAGTCAGTCAGGGATTTAAACTAGCGTCCCTAACACAGGGAACGTTTTCGAAAAGATTAAAATATGCCTCTCTTGAAACTCTTCTTAAAGAAAAAATTCTAAGTAGTTAACGCGCTTTTCTCTTCCACCTTTTTCTAAAATATACGATAAAGTAATGTACTCATTAGTTTAGTCACACTTGAACAGAAGTGATTTATGCAGCACAACACAATTTGGGTTCCCGAAGGCTACTCAATTGAGAATGTCATTTACGTGATTACTGACCAAGCATTACAATCATTAAATAACAAAATACCACCTCCACGCATATAATGATACTGGATTTAGAAAAGCTTAACTTTTGTGAAATAGCAAGCTGAATACCAATAGCTCTAAGTAAGGAATAATTCCAAAAATACTACAAGTGGAGGATTTAATTACTGGCGAGAAATCACAGATGATGTGTCAGTGGCTTTAGTTTCTGATCACTTAAACTTTTTATTGTTACAAGTAATTGGAAATATAAAACATGAAAAAATGAACCAAGCAAACGAAACATCGTATGATCCAAGGCAGGTGATTTATGATAATAACAAAATAGCATCAAACCAAACGTAAATTTTCGTGCAAATATTGTCTGCACTTCTAGTAGTACAGAAAAAACAAAAAGACAGATAGGCAGTATTACAGGTAGAAATCAATATCGTCCAAAAATAAAACCACAGAAATTCAAAATAAGAATAATACTTGAAGCTGAGAAAGACAAAATGTACTCCCCTATCTTGAGCATGTTCTTATTGAAATCATAGAGCGATGGTTACGTGTTGTGTATTTGAACGCCAACTCTTTTTATCATGCACAAAAATAGTCCTCGAATATGTATGAAATGAGATGTAACGTAGTATGTTCTCGAATTACATTACATACTTATAAAGGTGTCTTATGTACGAAGCGAATATTGGCAACGACATATTCTGCCAGAAACGCCAAGATTATCAGTTGAATTGGAGAAAATCTTTCTTGGATGCTGAGTACAGCATCTCTGTCGATCCAGGGAGTTGATCTGTTCAGTCTGTCACGTGTCTACGAAGTCTCACACTTTTCAGCGGCTGTCAGGACAGTGAATAAGATGAGAAGAACACGTTATAAGTAGTTCATTAATGGGGTTTCCAGCACAGCTCACAAATCATATATAAGTTTATCCCAAAATCATTCCATAGTGAGAACGTAGCTTCGTCGCACGACGGATTTTTCAGAAATGTCAAACACTACTTTGAGCATTCAATAATGAACATAAACGTGAAATAGCTCTAAACCAACACCAAGTTTCGAACGTGCATAACAAAAACAAGACAAATTTCTCGAGCACTTAAACATAACTACGCCACAATGAAGGGACATACATCGCAACAGGAAGATTGTCATCTGATAGCTAGCAGCTGGACACAGTCGTGAAACAGAACAGTCATTTCTACCTTGAAACTCCACACCTTTATCCGTGTAAATGGAAGCGATTTTGAAAAAAATGTGTGCAGTGTCGGAGGAGAAGCCTCTTAGCGAATATCATTTGCAAATGATTAAAAAAGATAAATATCGCAACCTAAGCAAAGAATGTACAACAAGATATTGTAGAAATAGATGCATTACCAACAACAAACTTACGTCATCCATCAAAAGTATTGAAATAATGACAAAAACGAAACTTGTGCCACATAAATTGACTGCTTTTATGCAAATACATCTGCAAAGGACAGACATACAAGGAGATGTACAGCTTGTGAACTAGAAGGTAGACAAAGTAAAGCATTTAAGCATATTGATGATGAAGATACTATTAGGACCAGCCAGGTTAGCCAAGAATGCTAATGCACTGCTTCCTGGACTCAGCTAGGGGCGCCAGCCCTGGATCGACTCCACCTGACGGATTAACAATGAGGGCCGGTGTGCTGGCCATCCTGGATGTGTGTTTAGGCGGTTTTCCACATCCCACTAAGTGAATACTGGGCTGGTCCCCATGTCCTGCCTGAGTTACGTGACTTGCAGACATTTGACAATTTTCGCACTATTTCCTGGCTTACACTAGATGCAGAGATGTGGGTACACTACTTCTGTCCTGGGGGTGGGGGGGGGGGGGGAGGGTCCAGAGTGGCGACAGGAAGGTCATCGAACCACTCTCTGACTCTGACATTGCCAAACCCATACAACAGGGCCGACCCCATGTTGAAGTGGGACCAAGGCACAAGAAAATGATGATGATGGTGAAGATACTAATACATTAGAAACATTAAAACTATCTGTCGAGATTTATTAAATATGGTATTTCAGTAATACCCCACACAGAAGGGGGGGGGATCGATATTAAAAAATTAGATCAAATCAAGTTTCATTTTATACAATCTTTAAACACATACAATCTAGAGTATATAGAAATAAAACATACTGATGCAATGGCTTTAACACAGGCATATGTACAGAATGAAATCAAACAAATAACGACAAAAATTTAAACAAAGAAGACAGATTGTAGCATCCATTAAAAACTTTAAGAAACTTGGAAAATGAAATACCATACATATAAATTCAATATGATGATCCATTAGCTGTATGGATGGCATAAATTAGTACTACTGGAGTAATAGTTTTTTCATCATAAGTTAGTTCTTAATAATTTGTCAGATTTAACTATTAGGCATAGATTAAATTGTATGAAGATTTACACAGACTTACCCTTTTAACTGCTTATGACAATATAGATTTCCAGGTGACTAAAGATTTAGCTACCTAAAAAAGTTTTTTTAGAAATTTATTTATTTTCGCCCTGTATACTGCCTAAAGACCTTCAGTTCTCTGTCTTAGTTATTGTTCTGTAAGGATGATACATTTCAATAGATGTTTTACATTTAAAACACTAAATGTGATAGTCCTTAAGGAATGAGTGTAAAGTATGACTGTCAATTAATAGAGATTAAAATTTATTAAATAAAACTATTAGATTAAAAATATCATGAAACTTGCAATTATCTGAATACAATTTTAAAACAAATAGACAGAAATGACCACATATTACTCCATCAAAATTTTGAATTCGTTGTCCATTATAGTACAGTTCACTTGATGCAAGATATTTAACCGAGTCTTTGGAAATATTTCCTCCAAATGAATCAAATACAAATTTTTATCTTTATTTTTACAGTAACCTATCCAATGACTCCTCTAGATGCAGATGATTCAAAATTTACTTTTCCAGATTTAAATGTTTTTTGCTTACTTTATAATTTGTCAATAATAAAAACTTTTGTAAGAAAATTAATTTTTAATTACTTAATGCATTACTTAATGCATTAGGAGATATATGCATAGGTTTTTGCGAAAATTTTTAATTGCTTATAAGCTTTTCTATATCAAAATTACTTAATGCATAGGGATACATATGGACTAATTTTTCCAAATATTTTTTTAGCCCTAGGCCTTATTGTCCATTGCTAAATTATGTCTTTTCTGTTCTTCCAATTCATTATCACCCATTGTTTTATTTATAATGGCATTTGCAATTTCTAGGACTATCAGCTAGTGAACTAGTAGTTGCTAAATATGGTAATGCACCCAAAAGTAATTAAAAAAACACTTTCATATTTTGTTAGACCAGAAACTTCTTTCTTTCTCATTAGATATTCAGTAATTTTTTCACAACTGGACTAACTAATTTACTATGGAAATTTACAACACTTTTCTTTCTTTGTCCTTCATCAATTAAAACTTGATGAGTACTATGTAACACTTCATTATTGGCTTTCATTTTTAATCCTTTTCAATCCTATTCAATAGTAAAATTATTCATTTCTGTAGATAAAAAATTATAAGAATTAAAATTTTTATGCTCCTTAACCATTGTAATCCACACATAAGCCCATTCATAAATTCCGTTTTCCATACATTATACCTTTAACTGCAACTGCAGATAATTTTTCTTCTTACAAAGTGTCACTTGCATACATTCTCTCTTTTGCAGCAAGTTGAAGTTCATTATCTGCTTCATGTCTTTTTTCTAGATGTTTGTGATCTCTATAAACACTATCATGTTTTTTACATTTTTCATATAATTTATTTAATCCTTGATCACCATATGCTGGTCTTGCATCCAGTACATGTAGCCTGGATGTTACATCTCTGGTATTGCCAGAATATTTATAGCCCACTGTGCTATTCCTTTATCATACTTTTCACTTTTCCAAAATCTGTGGGGAAGATTGGTAATAAATCAGATTGGATATGGAATACTTTTGGGTTCTTGATTATAAGGTCACTAAGTTTATTTTTTAACATCTGTACTATATCAGATTTTTCAGTATGATAGTTTTTATTTTCAGCCAATTCTTCTCCATGGATTTTCTTCTTCACATTTTTTCAATAGGTACTGTATTTCTGATACACTTAACATGTAATCTCTATCATTTTGTTTAATTGGTGCATGTCATTAAATTCTTCAGTATAACAGTTATAAGGAACAATTTGTTTCTCAACCTCTCTATGTTCTTCAATTGCTTTCAAAACATTGCCACTAAACCCATGATTCCTTCTTTAACTTTCTGATTGCATCAGTAACCGCTTGATCTTCTTTTTTATATTTTTCATATTCTGTTCCCAGTTGTTTTTTCCATTTTTTAAAATTCCTCTTTTAATTATTCATTTATCTTTTGATGCTGTTTAACCTGTGGGTTGTATCTTGTAAACATTAATTATAGATGAAAAAACAAATTTTATCCAAATCATGAACAAAGTAAAGATTTATCTGTTCTCCTCATTTCTTGTGAATGAGAAGACTTAAAATAAGTTAAATCCCCCCAACAAGAACACGAAGATGAATATAGGAGATGGTTGGGCTCATTCTGATTATGCATAACTTTATATGAATTTTAATACTGTTGACGTAAATGGTAATGATTATCCATCTTATGATGGAAAATCCAATACAAAAGTAATTGATAATGATGTAGATAAACTTTTTTCAAGGATTCACTATTAAAAAGGGGAACAATATTTTGTCTAGGATTGAGTATCCTTTCATTTCTTCATCTGCTCTTATTCGATTGTCTCTGGCTGATGAGTTAGCTATAGAAGGTCGCATTGTTAATAGTGGAAAGATATAAAGTAAGAAAAATGAAGTACTTCATTCATCAGAATTATTTGGCATATTTTTTAAAGGTTATAAGGAAGTTACACAATGAAAGGACATTTAACTGCAATTTTTTGTGGAGTCCCACTACACTAGGTGCCATTCTTCAATGGAATGATAAAAATGATGCTTGAATTGCAATAAGAGATACTCTTCCAAAAGAAGGTAAAATTCTAGTAGAATGGATGGAAATTCCTCATCCTGTAGTTAAATATGAGCCAGGGCATTCACTTGAGCTTTAAACAAAAAGGACTAAAAATCCAAAGATTCACATATCTTTCTCTGAGCCACAAAAATCAGGATTGTTGGATTGGAAGGAAAGAGTAACTTTGCATAAAATATCACTGATTACCATAACTCTACAGAATTTGATATGACTGAGTTTATTTTTGTTGTTTTCCACATGAAAAGGAAAAAAAAACTGTTGACTAACTCTTCTTCATTTGATCACATCAAACTACAGAATATATGTATAACGAACGGTAGAAATGAAGATTTTGCTCAAGTAATATGGAATCTAGATGCACCAAATAACTTTTTGAAGGTTTATGATGCTTTCTGCGATTTTAAGAAAGTCATGCAATTGAATGGTGATGTTAATGTGAATCCATTCAATTTTATGCAAAATTATACTATTTGAGCTATAAATATGACTCAAGGAATAAATGATTCAACTATAAAAAACAACAATGAAACAGTGTGTTATTTTTAATGAAAAAATTCCGAAAGATACTTTTGTCTATATAGTCATGGTTGACAAGAAAAATTTTACATATTCTGTTCAACACAGGATACTAACAGAAAATTTTTAATAGCTCATTTCATGATAAATTTAATTAGATATTTATATATGCTTTTCTCGTATTTTTTAAATGACGATTACTACCTAATTTCGATGGAAAAGACTGTTCCATCTCACGATCACATGCAGCTGCTAGTCATCAAACGACAGTCTTCCTGTTGCTATATTCATCCATTCAACGTGGCACAGTTGTGTTTAAGTGCTCAAGAAATTTGTCTTATTTATGTTACGTGTACTTATAACTTGGTGGTTGTGTGGAGCCATCTCATATTTATCTTCATTATGAAATGCTCGAAGTAGTGTTCGAAAAGTTTGAAAAATTTATCATGCAATAAGCCTTTTTTTACTATCGAATGATTTTGCGCTACATTTTTATATAATTTGTGAGCTGTACTAGAAGTGAAGTACTGATATAGTGAATTACTTATATAGTGAACTATTGATATATGAGAGATTAGGAGTGTGTCACACATGGGATTGTCCATCACCGAGGTCGTGAAGGTACTGGGCTTTTTATACTCCAGTGTGTCAAGGGGGTGTCTTGTGAGTACTTTTAACCAGAGAATGTCATCAGCAACAGAGTTTTAAAAAAAGCCATGGGGAAGGACATGTTGGTGACAGTGGCTATGACAGACCGTAGAAGCGGATATACGGGCCACAGTACAACATATCACTCCCAAATTCAATGTTGGACTGCAACAACCGATCAGTATCAGCCCCACGATATGCATTACCGTGGTCTCCACGCTTTATGCGAATTAGTGTGGGCACAATAGCACCATCATTGAACGCTCTCATCATGGTGTAGGTTAGCTTTGTCTGATTACTTGTGGGATAAATCTGCGGCATCGAATGAGTTTATCGTAGCTCACATGATGAATTGGTTTTCCATGGAAAGAGGTATTCTTGTGTGGCGTACCAAGCGAAGGGCAACAATAGTGAAGGCTTTGGACTTATGGTCTTGAAAACGGCGATCTAAATCCTCGTTTGGCCATTTACGTATGTAAGTTTTTATTGGTTTCCCTAAACTGTTTAAGGCAATATCATTTTTTTTTTTTTTGGAAAGTTAATGGTTGATAATCTTCACCGTTAATCCGCAATCATAGCTTTTCCGCTATCTGTGATAAACTCGTCACCGACCGGTCTCGACGTTATATCATAATCTTCGTTCCTTTTGTTCGCTATAGTGCTTGTTGATACAGGGTGAAGTGGGTCTCCTCCGGACACGTCTCTCATCGTCTCCTATTGGTGAGCGGTATAGGAAACTTACTTTATGAGTTTCCCTACGCAGGCTACGGCACCGGTTTGAGTCTCGGTCCCTCACACAGATTTAATCTTCCGAGAAGGTTAAAGGTAGGCTACACTCCGCTGCAATAGTCAAAACTCATTCTGGAGATGCAGTATGATTACAAATGATTCACACCGTTTTGGATGAATGAATTTTACAATGCATTATGTAAAAAATGGCAAATGATACATTAAATAGGAAGCACATTTGCAAGTTTCTTATGCGTCATTACAAATGTTCTGTGTTGTCTCCTCATGGTACAGTGCGAACATTTATGTGGTAGTCAAGATTGACCCCACACATTTTCGAGCTTGGTACTGTCAACGTTCTAGAGGTCAACGAATGTTACCAGCAAATATGACAACTAAATATTGATTTTTACGTATCCTCAAAGAAACAAAGCCACAAAGTGGAAGACAGGAGACCTTTGAGGTCATCTGAAGTATCATATCATCCTGATCGCAGCGTCCAATCCATCGGCTTGGAAGTCTCCTGTTCAGATGGCGACGCTCTATCTATGCCAGCGACGCGGATTTCCGTGTTGTTGGAAATGAAGTTAGGGATATCAGTTTAACAAACAACCAATCTTGCAATATTTATTGGTGCGTTGTACCACCACAATTTTCTCAAGAAAAAAATGGGACTCATTCACACTGCTATATGAAACAGTACTGAATGCACTATGTCCATTAAAAGAAATGAGTTTGCCGTGCTCCATATGTGGACGTTATGGAACACGAGTCCGGAGGTATATTCGTAACCTTCAATTGCTTCCTGGAAAAGTTCATAAAATTCTCTTCTGATGGTGTGTCGCTTGGACTTAAGCGTTGCAGCAACTGTACGTGGTATTGTTTCCAATGCAATCGCTTGCGCAGGACCTTCCAGACAGTTCGTAACTTCCAAGACATATATATTTCTTTGGGTTACTAAAGAACAGCTTTCAGACATTCTCTGTTGTTTCCACTGCAACAATGATTGCCCGGAGCTTCTTCCTTTACAGAGGCAACCTGTGCCCTTGAACTGTCGATACTCGATACCACCGCATACTGCTTTGTTGGGTTGATGGCAGCATGCGCTCTGTCTTCGGAATGCACACTCCACTCTAATGAAAGATCGAGTCTCCTCATATAGCAACACACAGAATGTTCTGTGTTAATTAGTCGCCATTTTGCACACTGTCATCACCATGCTGCCAGGCGAATCACAATGAATCCTGAAACGACAGAAACCACTCATTAAAATATGCTCTTTTTATTTCACATTACATACTTGAAGCTATAAAATATCAAAACGTGACGAATCATTTGCAGTCGTCTCTTATTATGATCACGTTCATCGGTTTGGTGCTCTACATGAAGTAAGTTAGTCCTCCTCCCCGTTTCTCCCCTCAAGATTATATCCACTCTCAGCACCACTCCATGACTTCTCCGTTGTGTCAGAATGATATGATGAACGATGCTAGGACGTGGGGGCGCTAGTGTTGTCACCAAAATCAAATGACCTGAGTAGTGTTGAGCGTATCAGAGAGCTCCTTCCGAGCCATGCCAGTTAAGTTTGGATTGCAGTTGACCAGTCGTGGATCAGAGGAGTACCCCAACGTTTTCGGTCTGTCGTGGATCCCATGCCATGACACGACGTTCCATCGTCAAGGGGAAATGGGGTGCTATACGCTAATTCAGTGGCTTATTAGCGTGTATCCGTTTCTACCAGAGTCAAGATTTCCCTTGCGGTTCCACTTTAGAGCAAAATTACTACCAACAGATATCGTTGCATATATCTGCAGCGAAATATTTCTGACGGAAATCTGAACTTTTGGGCCCCCGACAGACCACAGGTCTTTAATGTTGAAGAACTGCACCTGTATTTAGATACAGCCGGATGCGCAGTCGTGCGTCAGATGGCGAGTGTGAAGCTCGTGACGTAGTGGCTTGTGACTTTTTAATGTGTATTCCATGACCTCTATTCTTTTCTCCTGACTATCTACATTTCCTGCCACATACGAACGTAAGTTCCATGGTAGCTGCCTCCTGACAGCTTTCGCTTACGTAATGCCCACCTGCAAGCATCTGGTTCTAAACAGGTGGCTACACCTGCGCCTTAGCATACCACCTTTTAAAAACCAGTGACAAGGCCTTATTAGAACAAACCTCGGCCTCGGTGCACTAATGGCAGCACAGTGGCCACTGGTGATGGAGAGCTCGTGTGGGCGGAGTTTTTCCACGCCACGCGCGGTGAAAGGTGTGTACGTATGTCGCCGTGGCCGCGAGATGTCTCCGTCCCTGACACCTGCGCACCTCGGCGCAGCCGACCCCATTGTTCAGTGTGCAGTGGGGCGTGAGCAATGCTGCTGGTGACGACAAGATGAATCACCACAGCGTGTTCGCGTCACACTGAACGGCCGCGGTGGGGTTCCTCTAGGCAGGTAGGAGAGACAGTTAATTTCATTTCTTCAACGAACCGTATCCACAGAAAAAGTTATCTCGATGGCCTGACGTTGACCTGAACGACATTCATCCGAAATGAGGGTTCAATTCCTTCGACATTGTGCTGGCTCGCTAGCTGATAGCAGTGATGGTTCAAATGGTTCTGAGCACTATGGGACTTAACTTCTGACGTCATCAGTCCCCTAGAACTTATAACTACTTAAACCTAACTAACCTAAGGATGTCACACACATCCATGCCTGAGGCAGGATTCGAACCTGCGACCGTAGCGGTCGCGCGGTTCCGGACTGTAGCGCCTAGAGCCGCTGGGCCACATCGGCCGGCGATAGCAGTGATAATACACACTAATATATTAGCATAGGAGACAGATAATTTTATTAACTCTCCGCTAAACCTTTCTGTGATACAGAAATAGCTCCATTATGATGCCTTGGAGAGCTCGATTACCCAACATACAATGTCTGGAATGTGTCAAAATAAACTTTCAAAACTAAACTGTCACTGCATGCTATCCCTGAAAACGGGTCTTAATATCTACAGTCCTTACGCGTATCCAGCATAACTAACTGGGTTCATGATCGGCTACAAATATTTTCTCACCGAAACATGTTTGAGGAGGAAGGAACTATATTTAACGAAAACATTTTGTCATTTGATCCATCCCATTAATGACAACTGTAAATGTTAAGAAATACACGTCATGTTTTACTACGACTGTTCTGTATTATCTTCATTTCTGTTTTATTGTTATCATTTTCATTTCTGTGTTACTATAGTGGTCCTTCCGAAAGGGCTGAAATATTTTCGCTGTTGTAGTTAGGCGTCAAAGGGCCGATTCAGCTTGCACTTGTTTATTTAATCCGTTCTTAAGTCTACCAACATAGTGATATCATCCAGCAGTAATGAAGAAATATTTGGGTTCAACGTTACGTCGACGACAAGATAATTAGAGACGTAGCACCAACACGGGTTGGGAAACGGCGGGAGAAGAGGTCAGCTGTGCTCCTTTTAAAAGAATCATTCTGGCACTGGCCTTAAGCAATTTGGGGAGAACACGGACAGCTTAAACCTTGATGGGAGAACTGGAATATTAACCTCCGTACTCCCGAATGCAGCACAGTTTTTGACGTTCCCAAATAGAGAAAGCTGCATGATCAAAATTCCCAAGAATTTATTGTGCTGGAATCAATATTTGGAAGGAGGGACTTGGACACTCATTTGCCGGAAAGCGAAGCTGTTATATGGCAGCTGAGACATGGAACAGTAGGCTACTGACAGCCTGTTGATGTTTTTCTCCGGCAGCTATTAACTTGCGTATCACAACCATTTTGTACCTGACGTAGCTCTCCGAAGCGGCAGAAGTGGAGCAGTTCACATATGTCACAGTTAGTGCAATTCCGAACACGGTGGACATGAATTCAGCTTTCGTAATTAACCTAGGCAGCTGTAGAACTGCTCCAAACAGATTAAATGCAAAGATGGAAGTACTGCGCAGTCCGTACCAGATACAAATAAGCGCTTGCTAATGATGTGTACGAGCGCACAAAAGTCAGGAACTACTGAAGTTTGTGTATTCAATCGGCCATTTTTTGCCCATTTTTTTATTGTACTGTTGTTTATGGCGCACAAGATATCGATACGAATGTTACATTAGATAGGCGGAGCGAAGCTTTATATGACAAATTACTTCACATTGATTAATTTCTACTGTGAAGAGTCAGTTTCTGCGCGAATGAAAAGATATGTGACTCTCATCCCAAATCACACATGGACTACAGTCCTGCCTCACATAACTAATGAAATATGGTATGTCGGATAAAGTTGTCTAAAAGCTGTACGTACATCACTTCTGTACCGTATGAAAGGATTGCCTCCTACGTTCCATGAACTTCACTCAGATGAACTTGCGGACCTGATTATTATTACCAACAGCAATAAATAAACACGTTTACAGACACAGTAGCTACTGGCCATCAAACTCTAATACAACTCAAATCGCTGGATCCTTGCATCCAGCAAAATGTAGAGTCCACAAATACAACATGTGATCAAAAGTCTCCTGACACCCATTAGTAGATATTAACATTGCGTGTGTCGAACTTTCGCCTTTATGCTGGCTCGAGCTATGATAGGGACACTTTAAATGGGGTACCTTAATGTGTGGAGGAATGACAGCCCGTTTTTCCTCAAGAGCTGAAAAGAGACAAGATCGTGATGTTGAACTCTGGGGTCTGCAGCGAAGTCGCCGTTCCAACTCATTTCTCAGGTGTTCCATTCGGTTCAGGTCGGTGTTTCTCTCAGGCCAATCCATTTCAGAATTGTTTCTCACAATAAACCATTGCCTCACAGATGCTTCTCTACGACAGGGCGCAGTGTCGTATCGATACGAGCATTGTACCTGAACTGTTCCTCTACTGTATTCATTGCAGAACGCTGTAAAATGTGTTCATATCTTTCCGCATTTAGCATTTCCTTCATCAGAGTTAGGGTGAATGCTCCTAATATCATGGTTGCATTGCGAATTTCGTAATGCCACCGCATGACCAGTTTGTGCTTCTAGGGGAAGTAGACTTAGCAGTCCCTAGTTAATAAATTCAAATCGTAACAATAGAAGGTGTGTGAAAGCAAGGCACGTTGCTATCAAAAAATAATGAGTAAATTAACTTTGTATTTAGCCACTGTGTATAAGGGCAAAACCGAGACAGCTGAGTTAACCAGTCGAGTACATAACAGGTTATATCTATTTTTAATGAGCCATCTGACCAGGAAAAGTTCTATGCCAAGTTAAAGGATCTTGAAATTTGAATCAAGTCTGCGTATAAGGAGTTTGTTTGCTCCGTACCTTTCGTGAAATTATCAACAAACTAACAGAGAGCAAAGGTATCTGAATATTCAGTTACACCGACCAAGAAAAACTCGTTTCGTGAAGAAGCAGGGGAAAGCACGAGTAGCACACCGCGTTTTGCTTACAAGATCCACAGCCTCATACACTGAGAGTAGTGTCTAGATCAATTGTCTTCAAACGGCCCGAACAAGTATTCGTACGACCTGCAGTTCTGAGCCGTATTTCATAATAATATGCATCTTGCAACTAACTGCCGAATCCAGAAACTTACAAAAACTGTGTTTTGTTGCTGAGCAAGAAAAGTAGAGATATGGCAGTATTAAATTTAGATGCGATTAATAGCAACTGGCAGTGAATTCGACCATTAGCTAAGTAAATCTGGTCTCTTACCTTATGGGCAAGGGTAAGTAGCGGCGTGTGCGGAGTTAGAGGATGTAGAGGGGGAATGATGTCTTGTTCGTCCTTCAGTACTGACAACTCGCAGACGCGCGCGACACGTACAGATCAGCTACTATAGTATAATTTTTGACACGGAAGTAACATGGATTCGTGAATGCGTATTACGGAGAAAGTCATATTCAAATGCGGTACTTATTTGCAGCAAGGGAAATTAAAATAATGAAGGCTTCTTAATACAATACAGTGTATAGAAGAAAACTGGCATTTAAATCATTTATCACACTTTCGTGATAGGGTCTAATATTCAATAGTGCATTCAAATGTAACTACGTATAGCACTATTAATCAATGTCATTCGCACACGTAGTAAAACTAACAACTCTTCACCGGGCAATTTTAATGTCAAAGCAGTCAGATCGCTGAGTTTGGCTGCAATCTCAAACAGTCCGCAGTAAACATAAAGTATTACGGTGGTGCCTACATGCAACGATCAGTACTTTGCGGCCGCCGCCCAACTTATCCCGCCCTTAATAATGGAGCTTTATTTCTGGCTCATTACTTACTAATTTATGTAGTTTACTGAATAATAATAACATCCGGTGCATGTGAGCCCACATGTGCCGCCCAGAACTGCCAGTGTTGTCTCTTGAGCAAAAACTTTCGACGACCGCTGATCTAGAGCGATACAAATCTATAAGCTCAACCAAACTTTCACGGCGAACCTAACTGACTGTCCAAGGCTGGCGGATAGTGGAACGGTGTCTTGCTGTTTGATTTTTACAAAGAAATGCAAAAATGTCACAGTACTTCTCTGGGGACTTTGGGACAGACACAGCTATCACTACAAGAGGTGCAGGCGCCGACTGGGCTTCCAAAGCCCGCGGAGTAGGTCGCTACCCTACTTCTGCAAAACCTGTACGTATGGCCAAAGGAGGCTCTCTTCACCCAATAAGACTTACAGACTGCCTTCTGCAAAAAAAAAAAAAAAAAAAAAAAAAAAAAAAAAAAAAAAAAAAAAAAAAAAAAAAACCGAAACAGGCGTTCCTGGTGACACACAGCCGCAGTGTGGTGAGTAAGGATACCTTTCCAAGCACACAGCTCCAGTATTCACATTTAATTACCACAAAAAGTGGTAGACCATGAATTAGTATTGCATAGCGATGCTCTAGCCACGAAAACTTGTCCATACCGTAACACCAACGCCCTCTATGCTTCAGTGACGAGACTACACTAGGCGGCAGGCAATGTTCTCAAGGCATTCGCCATACCCAGACTTTTCCATCAGACTGTTATAGGGCATAGCGTGATTCATCACTCCAGATGATTAGTCTCCAGTCACTCTCTGTCTTTATGCCACCTGAAGTTTCGCTCAGGTTTGACTACAGAAGCTTATGCCTACGACAAGTTCCTCCACCATCATAACCCATTCTTTTTAAGACCTTGCGCACAGTCACTTTGCTAGCTGGACTGCTGGTAGCATTTTGGAAATCACGAGCGATTCCTTCGGCTTATTTCTTGCGACTTTTGAGAACTACCCTCACGGATACGCGACACTTCCAACGCGTCATTAGATGAGGTCCGTCAGTTTTATCCTTTCAATCAAGAAAGGCAAGTCTTCCGGTCCAGATGGTATACCAATAAGGCTCCTTTCAGAGTTTGCAGACACAATAGCGTCTTTCTTAGCAATCACATATGCCCGCTCACTTGACGAAAGGTCTGTTTCTAAAGACTGGAAGGTAGCCCAGGTCACACAAATATTCAAGAAAGGAAATAGGAGTAACTCACTGCATTACAGACCCACATCACTTACCTCAATTTTCTGTTGGATTTTGGAGCATATACTGTACTCGAACATTGTGAAACACTTTGAAGAAAATGACTTATTGATACATAAACAACACGGATACAGAAAATATCGTTCTTGTGCAACACGGCTAGCTCTTTATTCCCATGAAGTAATGTGTGCTGTCGACAAGGGATCTCAGATCGATTCCATATTCCTAGGTTTCCAGAAGGCTTTTGATACCGTTCCTCTCAAGCGACTATTAATTAAATTGCGTGCATATGGAGTATCGTCTCAGTTGTGTGACTGGAGTCGTGATTTCCTCTGAGAAAGGTGAAAGTTCGTAGTGATAGACGGTAAATCGTTCAGTAGAACAGAAGTGATATCTGGCGTTCCGCAAGGTAGTGTCATAGGCCCACTGCTGTTCCTGATCTATATAAATGATCTAGGCGATAATCTGAGCAGCCCTCTTTGATTGTTTGCGGATGAAGCTGTAATTTACCGTCTAGTAAAATCATCAGACGATCAATTCCAATTACAGAATGATCAAGAGATAATTTCTATATGGAAATTCGCACTAAGCAAAGAAAAGTGCAAGGTCATCCACATGGGTATTAAGGGAAATCCGACAAATTTCGAGTATACGATAAATCGCACAAATCTAAGGGCTGTTAATTGGACTGCCCGCCGAAGTGGCCGCGCGGTTCTGGCGCTGCAGTCTGGAACCGCGAGATCGCTACGGTCGCAGGTTCGAATCCTGCCTCGGGCATGGATGTGTGTGATGTCCTCAGGTTAGTTAGGTTTAACTAGTTCTAAGTTCTAGGGGACTAATGACCTCAGCAGTTGAGTCCCTTAGTGCTCAGAGCCATTTGAACCATTTTTTGTTAATTGGACTAAATACCTAGGAATTACAATTTCGAGCAACTTCAACTGGAAAACCCACATAGATAATACTCTGGGGAAGGCCAAACAAAGACTGCGCTTTGTTGGCAGAATTCTTAGAAGATGCGACAATCCCAGTAAAGAGATAGCCTACATTACACTTGTCCGTCCTCTGCTGGAATATTGCTGCGCGGTGTGGGATCCTTACCAGGTAAGATTGACGGAGGACATCGAAAAAGAGCAAAGAAGGGAAGCTCGTTTCGTGTTATCGCGCAATAGGGATGAGAGTGTCAGTGATATGATAACCGAGTTGGGGTGGCAGTCACTGAAACAAAGGCGTTTTCCTTGCGGCGAGATCACTAACTTTCTCTTCCAAATGCGAAAATATTTTGTTGACACCCACCTACGAAGGAAGAAATGACCATCATAATAAAATAAGAGAAATATGTACTCGAGCGGAAAGATTTAGGTGTTCCTTTTTCCCACGCACCATTCGGGTGTGGAATGGTAGAGAAGTAGTATGAAAATGGTTCGATGAACCCTCTGCCAGGCACTTAACTGTGAATTGCAGAGAAACCTTGTAGATGTAGATGTAGATGGTTGTTCATTCACGATTCCATTTCACAGTCGCTTCACGTTCAGTCGAAGCTAGTAGCTTCTAAAGATTTTATATATCCTTGATGGAGTAATTATTAAGGTGAAGTCCAGTGACTAGTCCACGAAGTCACTGCTCATCCCTGACTGACCAAGTTTGCTGTTATTGCTTCTCTCTGCCCCCCTTTTGCCGTCCAGAGTGGCCGAGCCGTTCTAGGCGCTGCAGTCTGGAACCACGCGACCGCTACGGTCGCAGGTTCGAATCCTGTCTTAGGCATGGATGTGTGTGATGTCCTTAGGTTGGTTAAGTTTAAGTAGTTCTAAGTTCTGGGGGACTTATGACCTCAGCAGTTGAGTCCCATAGTGCTCAGAGCCATTTGAACCATTTTCTTTGTCCCCTTTTATACTGGCGGTTCCACCTCTCGTGACGTCTTGTGGTCGATTTCTCATCACAAAGGGGTGTCCAAATACTTCTGGTAAGATAGCATATAAACGAATTTGAAGGAATTGACACATGAAGTTCCAGAAGTTCAACATCTGTAACTTGATAACAACATGCCCAGGTTTAAAGTTGTGTTATCACTTACTAATACCACCCCATAGGTGGTAGGACGGAATCGCAAGTTTCCGTCTGACGCCGATAGCGGTCTTGCGGGATGTGTCGGACCCGACGCTGCGCACCCACTTAACCGCGCCTCCAGCGTCTCCGTTCCACGAGCACCCCTGACGCAGTAACACAGGACAGACAGTGACAGCCACTCAATCCACTCACGCCTGAAACCTCTTCCTTGTAACATCGACAGATGGACTCTAATTCTTGCTGCATTATTTCTCACGAGTTATTGTACACTTGGAGAAATATAGGTTAAGTAAATCTTCTTTTTACTACATTTGTTTGTCCGCTAATCATTTCTGCTCTTGTCCAGCTTTCCTACGACATCAGTTGCCACACAATTATGTAGCACATCTCTCCTTATCTTTGTGCTGGAAGCTGAACACAACAAAAATATTCCATACGAACTATGGCACTGTAGCGCAGGTATCTGGAGGAAATAATTCCTAGTATATCACCTGTATTCGAGCACTCCCATGCCAGTACAAGAGAAGGAGGTGACGAGTTCTGGAGAGTCCAACTCAATGGAGCAATGCCGTACTCAACAGCCCGTGGTAGGGACGATGAGAAGACAGTGACTTAGCGTAGCTGGCAATGATCTGCATGAAGTAGCTGCTAGAACAGAACTGACTTCAGCGTACCCTGTGATCTGTGGTATGGCCGTCCTTTTCCTTCCCGAGGCGGACGACTTTTCTTGCCGACAATCATGTAACGTAATTACCACCATTTGTGGCGCAGATGGTAACTAACTATGTCCATGGTCACCGCAATCGATACGTCTTCGTCCATCGATATTAAAGATATAAGGAGCTAGGTACAAATGGAATCCTCCTCGTCATCTTGGGTGTGGGATCTGGATGTACTAGTATTAGTCTCATAAAGTCTATGTGCAGTCAGTCGAAGGAAACCTAGTATGGTGGCCAGGAATGGAACTGTTAACGCGCTGCTGGCAGTGCACGATCATCTCAAATGTCTTGATTTATACCATGTCATTATACGTAGCATGACGTAAGTTGTTTGTCTATGGGTGTTTCCCAATATCCTTCATGGAGGAGTGATAATACTTCTCACTTTAGGCCTTCTGGAATAGTCATCTTGTCGTCCTCCGAGACTGGGGATATCAAAGGAATTCCTGGAGGCACTAAGTTGGTGGTGGAGTGAGAACAGGCAATTGCCGGCGTAGTATCTTGGTCGAAGTCCTGATGGCCATCCATTGGACGAGTTATTCCGAATATTCTCTAGTTACGGTCTTTAGCCGTCACACCTGCCATTTGGGCGGGTGAAAGCGGTGCATATGCGAAAATCACTTATAGTTGACCGTCCGTTCACCAAAAGACCTGTGGGGAAGCATCGAACGCCTGCTCTGAACTCGCTAATAACTGTCACAGGACGTCTGCATTGGCATGGCGGGCTGTGGGTCTATGTATCATCATAGAGTGGTTATTTCTGAATCACAAGCAAAAAAAAAAAAAAAAAATGAAAAATGGTTCAAATGGCTCTGAGCACTATGGGACTTAACTTCTGAGGTCATCAGCCCCCTAGAACTTAGAACTACTTAAACCTAACCAACCTAAGGACATCACACACATCCATGCCCGAGGCAGGATTCGAACCTGCGACTGTTCCAGACTGTAGCGTCTAGAGCCGCTCGGCCACCCCGGCGGCTGAGTCATAAGGAACAATGATACGGGCGTCAGGCAGTGCGTTCTGGGATCCGACAGTCGGGTGCAAATATTGTCAATAGTGGCTTGTGTTCGGTTTTAGGAGCATACGGAGTTGGACGTTCAGACCCACCCTGTGTGGTTGACTGATACGAGGCGTACGTGACGCCACTTGTGGCCATGATCTGTGCCGTATGGTATTGTGGCGCTCCAGGTATGGAAGCCTGCGAGTAAACTTTGAACAGTATTAATCAGAGAAGGGGCACCCCTTCACGAGAGTAATACAGTGTTACGGCTACTGCATCTGGTTTCCATCAAGGGAATTTCGCGGCAGTGGCCACCCCTTCAGTAACAGCCCAGTTTTCGTATTTAGACTGTTAAAGCTGCGTAGATATTGTGGTACGTTGTGCCTACACACCAGGAGTTGTCAAACTGTGTGTCGAGGCCTTACAGTAGGGCCATCGTGCTTGTTTTTCAATAATTGGGATTTCATTTATTTACTTTCTGAGTAAAGGAACGGCGTGTGTCATCTAGTAGCCAGGCAAGTAGGTTCTGTAACTGTGGTAGAGTGGTACTTGGCAGTCTAGTCGTACTACCTAATTCAATTGTTTTTATTCAGTAACAATCATCATGTCGAGTACAGGTTGTCCTTCACCGTTGTTCATCTTCTGTGATTTGTGTTCGCCTTTCAGCATGGACAAATTTTTGAAAGTACGTACAAAACTCGATATTTCAAATGTATCTTGCAGTTCTAAATCCAAGAATGGACGAAACTGCAAAGAGAATGATGACAGTGATTTGAATGTCGGTCTTAATGTGCCACTGTTGGAACTGAAGAACGACCATAGTGTGTCATTTGTTTTGGAAGTCTTAGCTACTGAAAGCAATCTTCCTAATACAATAAAACGACATTTTGAGTAAGTCTAATATAGTTTTGTAAAAGAAACTACGAGAAGACATGTCAGAACAAAAAACCTGCCTTTGGCTAAACAGGTTACGATTCCTCTAAACGCTCTTTTTCATGCTATAAAGTTCCCTACTTCATAGCAAAGAGCAAGAAACCTCACACCATAGCAGAAGACCTTATTTCACAAGCTGCTCTGAACATGGTACCAGCTGTCAAACGACTGGAAGCGTGCCTTTCTCAGACACCACCATAGGAACACTGGATAAGGCTGACGACATTAATGATCGTTTGGTTGTAAACCCCGAAGGTAATAGTTTCGCTATTCAGTTGAATGAAGCTATAGACAACCAAACGATGCGCATCTGCAGTAGTTTGTTACGTGCGGTTTATGCATGACAACAAATTTTATGAAGATCTTATTTTCTGCAGGAAAATAACTCTTGAAATAAAAGCAATAGACGTCTTTGAAATAGGGAAGGAAACAACGATAACGAGGAAAACTGTATAAGCGTATGTATAGGTGGAGGTCGTAGTGTGACTGGGTGCTACGTCGGATTACATATTGTGGTCCGTAAAGAAGCTCTTCATGCTATTTAGACACACTGTTTTATTCATCGTGAAGCACTGGCATCTAAAATTATGTGCCCTGTCGTTCCTGAGATTCTTTGACAAGCGATCGAAGTGATAGTAAACTTCATTAAAATTCGGCCACATAACTTGTGATATTTTCAACAAATGTGCATTAACATAGGGTTTGAGCACATTTACATAATTTGATCCAGTAACTTTAGGTGACTTTCACCTAGGAATTTATTGACAAACGTGTATGAACTCAGGCATGAACTCCACTATTATCTTGTTGAACAGAAACGTGAAGATCCAAAAAGTTGGTAGAATGTGACTTTGTTTTGAAGCTAATGCACCTTTCTCACATCTTTGAGACACTCCTTTCATTGAATGTCTCACTTCCAGTCAATTGTACCAACATTCTGCAACTTAGAGACAAAATCTGAGTATTCAAAAATAAAATACTACTGTGAAAGAAAAATTGGTATGAAAAAGATAGAGTCCATATTTTCCCTATTCCTCATACAGTTTTAGAGGACCAATTTTTAGTTCAGTGAAAAGCTGAGGTCTGTGTCTGTGGACCATTTAACTGAATACAGTGATGGCTTAATGAACTACTTCTCAGAACAAGTCGATCAACATAACTGCATCAAAGATCATTTTAGTATAAAATCAACATTTATCGCTGAAGAACAAGAGCAGTTTAATGATATTTCTTCAGACTCCACACTGAAATTGAAGTTAGTTTCCTCAACAAGTGAGTCTTTAGACGGGGAGATCAAAATCGGTAAGGGATTTCTACTAATATTTCACATAAAATTGTGGTAGCTTTCGCTCTTCTCACACCCTTCTCTCTAGCTGAATGTTACATTTCTGAGAGAGTTTGGTGCAACGGAATTATCCGCAGGGAATTAACGAGGCCCAATGAATTATGATACCTTTTGCAACATCCTGCTTGTGTGAGGTACTTTTTTCAGCATTGGCAATCATCAATACGAAATTAAGATCGCAAGTGAATCTGGAAGAAGAAATGTGAATCCCAGTTTCCAATCTTGTGTCGAGGTTTGAAGAGCTGACGATGAAAAACGAAGCTGATCCTTCTCATCTATCTCGTTCCTAGAAGAAGTTGTAATAACATTAAATATTGATTAAAATGTTTTATTGCAATATTTAATAAAAGGTAACTGCCCTTATTCTTTATTTTCGATACTTGAGTTTATTTTCCATAGACTTCCAGTCGAAAGTCACGTTGAAAGAAGCCAAGGTTTTTTATGCTCACGTCAAGTTTGGAAACCTTGGTCCTAGATTTTTTTTAAAAAGTGGATATCCAGTTGCAAGTTAGTTGTTTGAAGACCAAGAAAGAACGTACCTCCTCCCGAGTTTTCATCGGTTTCAACAAATGTGACAGTTATTTACTAACTTCCCCCAGTTTCAGTTTATGTTCATAATGCAATTGTGACTATCTTAATTATTTTAAAATACGTTTTTGAACCACATCAACCAGATAAATGGGGGATAAAATATTTTGTTGGTGCTAAATTATGTCACGCAATTTACAAAGAGAAATTTGTGCAGGATGTGTGTGAATTCCGCCGATAAACTTTTCAGATTCAGAGGGGTCCTTGCTATCTAGTGGTTCGTTCAAACTGATTCACTAAGTTTCTTGAATCATTTTTTACTTCGTCTGTTCTGCACTGATAATATGAACACACCAGCTCAAATGCAGGAAACCGCGTGTCGTGTTTGTAAGGCAGTCACATCCTCCAGCTGATAGCATTCGCTCTTCGGAACACCGTTAAATGCCTCCTTTCCATTTCGCCGTCAGAGTTAAACTGTTGCTGCTCAGTCCCGTTTCGGGTTTCGTTTTAGGCTATGTTAGCTGTGCGTAAGCAGTGTCGCACTATGTATGAGTACACATCTTCAGGGTTTACTGATATGCGCCTCTCGTGTGTGTACGCAAGATGCAATAGAGGGTGTGTGTGGCTTCTGCGATACTTCACTACCGCTCTTTACGTAAATCACGGCTCTGATCGTACGAAAGTCGCGACGCAAATGGACCGGTTGTGAAGTGGACCGAACACGGCTATTGCGTCGGCTACGACTGCACGCGCATAAGGCCGAAAAATTCCGCATAACTCTGGTGAAACGCAAAAAGCTTTCGAGAAACGTCTAGAATTTCGAGAGAGATCGTCCACCTCAGAAACGACGCAATAATCAACCTGTGCCGTAAATGAACGCTGAAACTGTACACTTGAGCAATTAAAGTGCACAAGGAAGTTACATGGAAATGTATGATGGCGATAAAATAGTGACAACAACCAGCTAAAAAGAAATCTTGAAACCAAATACATGCAACATTTTACAAAGAGAAATATAGGGGTTCTTAATATGCGAAATACTGTTTCCTTACAACTTTTGGAAATGAAGCGAAAATACATTGAGAAGGTGTGACCTGAGGAAGACAAACAACAGAGAAGCAGTTAATTTCACCACGCAAATTTTTAAAGATACTCTTTTCTTGATCGATACGTCTTTAGACGCGGAGATCAAAATCGGTAAGGGATTTCTACTAATATTTCACATAAAATTGTGGTAGCTTACGCTCTTCTCACACCCTTCT
Source organism: Schistocerca piceifrons (assembly GCF_021461385.2). NCBI lineage: Eukaryota > Metazoa > Arthropoda > Insecta > Orthoptera > Acrididae > Schistocerca > Schistocerca piceifrons. The sequence goes on along the minus strand of NC_060144.1, from coordinate 529,748,653 downwards.
CTCTAGCTGAATGTTATATTTCTGACAGAGTTGGCAGTCAGAGATAACTAATTACTCAAGGTGCATATTAATGTGTGCAGTGTGCTTTATATGCTTGCCTTCAATGGCAACTGCGTTAAGAAAAGTTGTTGTGCTACAGTACTCTGGTTTTCTTTCCTCGAGTGGCTTTGACAATGAGTTTTTGCGTCTACTAGCGTACGACATCGAGACAACGGAATCTTTTAATCTACTAATGAACCTGGCAGTACTTCGTAACTGAAATATATGTATAGGAATTGGGTATAGAATGTACCTCTCGCCCCTCCCCCCCCTCCCCCCCCTGCGTTCCTGTTTCTGTAAATCGCCTCCTCCTCCCTCCGTTGCCCATCTCCTCAATATACTCCCCTTTCTCTATGTCCATTAAGTTCTCCCACATCTCTGTGCCTATTTAGCCACCTCTCCTCCAGTCTCTCGGTCCTTCTCCTCTCCCCCCTCCTTTTTTATTGTTATTGCAAGCAAAACATTGAATGGGAATTGAAGTCGCTTGAAATAATTGGGGGAATCGTTCGAGATTATTGGTATCCGGGGTATGAGAGAGACGTCACCAGCCACTGGATATGCGAGGATAGTACCTTCAGTGACAGTATTTCACGTAGTTCGAATCTGTGAACCAGTTGGAGTACGAAGTTACGGACGATTCCGATCCCGTAGTACTATTGCAGTCACACCATTTTGTTCCTCGCAGTCGGTTTTAACAGAAAACATTCTTGCTTAAAAAATATACATCCTAGGTCCGTCTCCATGTTTATTACAACAACGGTAAAAAATTGAAGTAAAACTGTCAAGAACTTCGCGAAATTTTTCCGCACGGTCTTTCCTCTTTCTTATATAATACCAACAGACAAAAGATCGCAACATCAAGAAGGAGTTGTGTGACATAAGCGAAAGTTGGTAGTCGTGTTTCTACATATTAAATATTAGGTCCTTTTATATTTCGCACCAGTTGGAACAAGAATGGCGCTAGTAGCTCTTCTATGAGGACGCATATCAGGTTTGATTTAAATATACGCTGTAACTGTCGTGCTCGTTAGCTACCTCCGAGACTGGACGTAGCGAAATGATGCTATTCAAGAATTATAATAATAAGAAGAATAAGAAGAATAATTATGAGAATATTGAGAATAATAATGATAATAATAATGGGACGGAAAAGACGCCATTAGCAACACCTTTTTCAGTTTGAACAAGGTCATGTAATAGAGCTACGAGAAATGTGATGCTCCTTCTGCGATTTTGCAGAGAGCAGCAATCTGAGCAGCAGCTTGGCACCACAGTGACACAACGAACTGTTATAAATCGCCGGCCGCGGTGGCCGTGCGGTCCTAGGCGCTGCAGTCCGGAACCGCGGGACTGCTACGGTCGCAGGTTCGAATCCTGACTCGGGCATGGATGTGTGTGATGTCCTTAGGTTAGTTAGGTTTAAGTAGTTCTAAGTTCTAGGGGACTGATGACCTAATATGTTAAGTCCCATAGTGCTCAGAGCCATTTTGTTATAAATCGGTTACTTCAAGGATAGCTCCGAACCACACAGCCCGCAGCGTTGATTCCACCGACCGAAAATCACCGCCATTTGTGACTTCAGTGGTGTCAAGCGATATGTTATTGGAGGGCAGGGTCGAAGTCTATTGCGTTTTCTGATGAAAGTTGTTGCTGCCTCGAAGCCAGTGATGACTGTGTGTTGGTTATTAGGAGGCCAATTGAACGTATGCAACAAACCTATCAACGTGAAACTTCCTGGCAGATTGAAACTGTGTGCAGGATCGAGACTCGAAATCGGGACCCTTGCCTTTCGCGAGCAAGTGCTCTACCAGGTAGAGCAAAGGTCGCGAGTTCGAGTGTCGGTACGGCACACAGTTTTAATCTGCCAGGAAGTTTCATATAAGCGCATACTGCGCTGCAGAGTGAAAATCTCATTCTGGAACCTATCACCGTGCTACACACACGAGCTATACCTTAAATTATGGTTTAGGTTACGGTTTATTATTGACGACAGGAGGATTCTCGATCCTTTCCTAAGCACCTTGACTGCAAATTTATACGTCAATTCGATGATTCCGCCTGTTATTCTGCCATTCGTTAACATTACTTCAGATGATGTTTTCCAACAGGATAATGCTCGCCCAGATACCGCTGTTGTTACCCATCGTCCTCTAAAGAGTGATGACATGTTGCCTTGACCTCGTCGATCACCATTTCTGTCTCCAATCGAGCAAATTTAGGACACCGCCGGACGGCAACACTAGCGTCATCCACAACCATTCCTGCATTAATCAATCAAGTGCAACAGGTTTCTAAGTCCATCCCACAAACTGACATCCGGCACCTGTAGACCACAACGACCGAATGCGCCGTATCGGCTTCAGCTGTCGACGACAGAATATCCACTGCTTTTGGCCACTCATTGAGTTATATGATTGTAGAATTCTGGAGGGTAATAGACACGGCTGGTAATAGTTCTGAGCGTTATTTTCCAAGAAATAAAATTTATTTTCGCTAAATCTCAGACTTCTACGAAACTAATATGACTTAACCACCTACAACTTCCCCGCCGATCTCCTCCACTATTCAAACCCTTAAAATGCTGTCACAGACTTAATATCTCAATAAAACCATTAAGCGGAGAAACATAGCGCTTTAGGAGCTAATCAGTGGGCTTGATGTCTTCAGAGTGTATCTAAATCCAAGAATGCGTCGCAGCAACTTACAAAGTTGTACATTTCTCCTCAAACGAGTACTTGAAAATACATCGACGGAAACAATCGCAACACCTAAAGTAATTAAGAGTAATTCAATTTCGGGAATGCATTTGTCTAAGTAACATTTTAAGTGATTAACACTGCAAGATTGCAGGTTAATATAAGCGTGAGATATGCCATTGCAAATGTGAAATTCTGATACATTAATAAGCGCTGTTACCACCAGCAAGTTGAACGCAAGCACGCAAACGTGCATACACTGTGTTTTATAAGTGCCGGATGACAGTTTGTGGGATGGAGGTCCATACCTGTTACACTTGGTCGGTCGGTACAAGGTCGATTAATGCTGGCTCTGGGTGACGATCGAGTCGCCGTCTGATTATGTCCCACATCTGCTCAATTGGTCTGGTGATCGACCAGGCCAGGGCAGTATGTTGACGACCTTCAGAAGATGTCGGGTTACAAGGTTACAATAGTGGTGCGTGGGCGTGCGTTAGCTGTTGAAAAACACCACCTGAAATTCTGTTCATAAATGGCAGCACAACAGGTCGAGTCACCAGACTGACGTACAAATTTACAGTCAGGGTGCGCAGGATACGCACAAGAGTGCTCCTGCTGTCATACGAGATCGTATCCCAGACCATAACTTCAGCTGTAGGTTCAGTGCGTGAATCACGCAGACAGGCTGGCTGCAGGCCTGCAGCTGTACTTCTTCCAACCAACAACGGCCATCACTGGCACAGAGGCAGAACCAGCTTTCAACAGAAAACACAACAGCCCTCGACGTTGTCCTCCAATTAGCTCTCGCTTGACACCACTGGAGTCACAAGTGGCTCTTGTTTGGGATCAGTGGAATGCACGAAACAGGGTGTCCGGCTCGGAGTTATACTGGAAGTAATCTATTTGTAACAATTCGTTGTATCACTAGGGTACTCAAATTGCTGCAGACGCAGTACGATGCACCAGAGCCATACGCCGAACACGATGGTCTTCCCTCTCGGTAGTGCCACGTCGTCGCCCGGAGGCCGGTCTTCTTGCGACCGTATGTTGTGGCCACCGCTGCCAGCAATCATGTAGAGTAGTCTTTCCGTAGTATCGCAGAAGGAACATCCAGCTTCCCGTAGCTTTGTTACACGACCTCGTTCAAACTCCATGAAGTGTTGATAATAGTGTCTTTGTCGCCTTGAAGGCATTGTTGACTAATATCAACTCACCTCGTCGAGTCTCAAAGGTAACTAACGCTGACGACCGTTACAGCATGTATTTAAAGCAAATCTAATTTGCATCATAATAGTAGCGTTACTAGCGCCACTCTCATGCGACTGGCCAGAGATATGATGGACAACATCTTTCTGATGTAGAAACACGCCTACCAGCTTTCGTTTCTTTCGCACAACTCCTTCTCATAAATGGTTCAAATGGCACTGAGCACTATGGCACTTAACATCTGAGGTCATCAATCCCCTAGAACTTAGAACTACTTAAACCTAACTAACCCAAGGTCAGCACACACATCCATGCCCAAGGCAGGATTCGAACCTGCCACCGCAGCAGTCGCGCGGTTCCGGACTGTAGCGCCTAGAACCGCTTGGCCACCGCGGCCGGCAACTCCTTCTCGGTGAGTTTTTTTTCTTTTTCGTCATTGTATTCCGATACCGCGACTACACTCGAGGCATATGACGCATGTAGCCGCAACGTTCGGTTGTTGTGCACAGGAGATCTTTAATCTGACTTACTGACTCAGTTTAGGTAGCTATTACGAGCATTGTAGACAACTGGGACAGATTAGTTTATATAATGTCTCTACGCAGTAGTTTGCTATCACGCAGGCAACGTTCAAACATTGTATATTCCTATTTTGAATTATTATTGACATGGGATAGAAACATGAAAAGAAACTTCTCAGTCCGCAGCTCGTGGGCGTGCGGTAGCGTTCTCGCTTCCCGCGCCCGGGTTCCCGGGTTCGATTCCCGCCGGGGTCATGGATTTTCTCTGCCTCGTGATGACTGGGTGTTGTGTGCTGTCATTAGGTTAGTTATGTTTAAGTAGTTCTAAGTTCTAGGGGACTGATGACCATAGATGTTAAGTCACGTAGTGCTCAGAGCCATTTGAACCATTTGAAACTTCTCAGGCTGAAGCTGAAATGCTTGTGCATGTTTCCAGATCCCGGAGTTATATGATATTTTCAATAGCAAGGAGAACAGCGGCGAATGTTTTTGATATTTCTCGGCAAATGTTCATGGGTATACTTGTTACGAGTACTAATCGATATCCGTTACATATATCGCGGCTTTCTTCAAACTGTTACTGTGAGCGTGTACGTGATCAGTGTGGCAGGGGTGTATGCGAGTGCTGATTGCAAAACCAGTCCTTTTTTCTACGCGAGGGTGTTGGAGATTACCTGCCCTGCTCCTCACTGGGCATGAACTTGAATTACCGTGAAAGTATGACTCATCTTTACTATGTTGTTTACAACACAAAAACCTTTCGGTAAAGACAAAAGGTTGCTGATTTTCCGCTCGACCAGATGTACTGGTATACTGTGAAACGTGCGTAAAATCTCATCTTCCTGTTACCCTCCGCAATTTTTACGCTTCTTATTGGCTAATGACGTCTCTGTATGTACTTGATCTTCATGCAGGCGATGCAGTCAGGCCAAGTTGGAAACGATTTCTCACAATTTTAAAAAATATCGACAAATTATAACTTTGGAAGCTTGTCTGCCGTAAAAGATGAGTATCTGTCATAGAATAGTACGTCAGTGACAAGTTCTAGCGGCTGCTCACAACCCCAAAGCTGACAAGTTCTTCTAACGGAAAAACTGAGACGGAAAATCTTCTCGGAAGAACAAACTACTAGATGTAGGAGTTCCTGACGACATGCAGTTAGAATCAGTAAGTATCTATTTTCTGTTAAGAACTGAAGGAAGCGACACAGCTCACAGTGCTAACGATAGCAGGGTATAAATACTGATATCGCATGCAGCCATTGTGACGTGTCATTATGTATCCACCCCGCTTCAACAACTTCAATAAATCTAAATGTTTGCGTCATAAATGATACTGATACGATAATAATGCCTATAATCCCCCTTTCGCAGATCCTACTCCCTTTCATTGTGAGATGATTCCCTAAGTTTCTTCCGTCTCGTTTCGTAGATCACATGTATCCCTTACATGAAATATTGATGTGAGTATAAATAGAAGCGAAAATTACAAATACTGGCTTGCTCACCATGAATTCACGAAAATTTTCTATTATATTTGGTATAGAAGTTAATTCGGTCTTGATAAGAGTAAATATAACTTTTTTCACTGGAATTTCATATCGAATAAATGAACGTGAATAATTTATTTAATGAAATCTATTCTAGACGCGTTTGTTAGGAGATGTATTCTTTTTGCGCGTGCATTTTGAAGCTATGCATTTGCAATACCACACTGTCTGAATTCATGCGCGAAAACAGAAAATCCTTTTCTATTAATGATGTTTGATGATGTGCTGTCGGATGTTCGGTTGTAGTAACAGATTTAATTATGAAAAATGGGCTGAGATGGTGGCCGAGGTACGGGACAAAGTGGAGACTTGAAGCAGGGTCTGTCGGCTCTTCTTAACGTCGCAGAGTTGCTCGGGACGAATCGCCTACATCTATCGTGATCTATAACACATTTTCTTCACTGACCATGCTCCATAACCAGCATAAATATACTAGTGGCGTTCAATAAGTAAGGCAACACATTTTCTTGTCGGCAGATTTGGATTGAAATTGCGGAATTTGTTGTAGGACATCGAGGAATATTTCCGCTCCAGCACCTGTAGTTTCTTGATGTTCCGATAGCTGCCGGCGCTATACGTAACCTTCAAAATGGGGTCTGCAACGGAGTTGCCCTCTAAGAAGAGAACTACCTCTGTGTTTCATTAGGCAGAAAGCCTGAGCATCGCAGATACTCAGAGGCGCTTGCAGAATGTTTACGGAGCCCTGGCAGCGAACAAAAGAAAATGAGGCTTTGGGCGGGGTGTCAGCCATTACTGCAGCAACATCGCGCAATCCCGTTCGATCTCCCGCGAGCCGGCCGGCCGCGCACAGCTGTGACTCCTGCAGTGTTGGAACGTGCGGACACTCTCATTCGAGGTGATGGACGGTTCAAACGCCTCATCGCACAACTGGTCGTCTCTGTTGATAGCGCTGACACATTCGTTCATTAGTTGGGGCACATAAAGATGTGTGTCCGCCGGGTTCCTCGCCTCGAAACGGAAGACCATAAAGAGCAACGAAACACCGTCTGTGCGGAACTGTTTTCGCCTTACGAGGCTGATCGTAATAATTTTTGTCAGACATCGTGACAGACGATGAAACATGTGTTCGTCATTTCTAACCTGAAGTAAAACGCAATCCGCCGAGTGGTGCAGTATCACCTCTTCTCTGAAACAAACATTCAAAATCTCACCCCCAGCTGGTAAAATCATGGCAACGGTCTTCTTGTTGTCTGAACCAGTTGTCCTGTCTGTTGTTCTATATCTACATCTACATTTATACTCCACAAGCTACCCAACGGTGTGTGGCGGAGGTCACTTTACGTGCCACTGTCATTACCTCCCTTTCCTGTTCCAGTCGCATATGGTTCGCGGGAAGAACGGCTGCCGGAAAGCCTCTCTAATTTTACATTGGTGATCTCGTCGGGAGGTATTAGTAGGGGGAAGCAATATATTCGATACCTCATCCAGAAACGCACCCTCTCGAAACATGGACAGCAAGCTACACCTTGATGCAGAGCGCCTCTCTTGCAGAGTCTGGCACTTGAGTTTGCTAAACATCTCCCTTACGCTATCACGCTTACCAAATAACCCTGTGACGAAACGTGCCGCTCTTCTTTGGAACTTCGTTATCTCTTCTGTCAACCCGACCTGGTACGGATCCCACACTGATGAGCAATACTCAAGTATAGATCGAACGAGTCTTTTGTAAGCCACGTCCTTTGTTGATGGACTACATTTTCTAAGGACTCTCCCAATGAATCTCAACGTGGCACCTGGCTTACCAACAATTAATTTTATATGATCATTCCACTTCAAATCGTTCCGTATGCATACTCCCAGATATTTCACAGATAATCATACAATAAAGGATCCTTCTTTCTATGTATTCGCAATACATTACATTTATCTATGTTAAGGGTCAGTTGCCACTCCCTGCACCAAGTGCCTATCCGCTTCAGATCTTCCTACATTTCGCTGCAATTTTCTAATGCTGCAACTTCTCTGTATACTACAGCATCATCCGCGAAAAGCCGCATGGAACTTCCGACACTATCTACTAGATTATTTGTATATATTGTGAAAAGCAATGGTCCCATAACACTCTCCTGTGGCACGCCAGAGGTTACTTTAACATCTGTAGACGTCTCTCCATTGAGAACAACATGCTGTGTTCTGCTTGCTAAAAACTCTTCAATTAAGCCACACAGCTGGTCTGATATTCCGTAGGCTCTTACTTTGTTTATCAGGCGACAGTGCGGAACTTTACGAACGCCTTCCGGATGTCAAGGAAAATGGCATCTACCTGGGAGCCTGTATCTAATATTTTTTGGGTCTCATGAACAAATAAAGCCAGCTGGGTCTCACACGATCGCTGTTTCCGGAATCCTGACTGTGTGACGATGAACACTGAAATGTACTGTGCTACGTCTAGAATATTGAAGAAATTGCTTCACCGTTTCCATCGCCACAGGACTCCAAACTTCCGCTTTTCCAAGGCAACGTAACGTTTCAGACACTTCTCTTCACACAGAGAGTAGCTCACAAAACTTCATTGGACTGTTCTTCCTCACCAACTCTACAGCTCGGATCTCGCACCTTCCGATTTCCATCTGTTTGTTCGAGTGAAGGATGTACTCTTCGGGAAGCTGTACATGGGTGATGTGTAGGTTATTGAAGCAGCAAGACGTTGGCTCTGAGGTCGACCAGTAGAGTGATACCATCGGAGCACACAGGCCTTCCAATCAAGGTAGCCTGAGACCGAGAAATCGAAAGGAGATTATGTTGAAAAATAGGTTTTTGTAGCGAAAAGAGTAGGGAATAGTGTGATGTACTGGAATCCTAAACAAAGCCTTGCTTTCAGAAGAAAGAGTTGTATTACTTATTCACGCATCTGGTAGCGTGGCAGGCTGCACGAAGATGAGTGCATACATGGTGATGTCGGAACACCACAGCACATGGTATTTCAATGCAAAGCCCACACAGCTGGTGGTGACTAAAGCCCCTAACATTTCAAGAAGCACCTTCGTTTTATACATTCGGCTTTACTTCCATGTATGCGTTCGCAGAAGTGATACTCAAACCTTTCTTCTTTTTTCAACTTTAAATGCGAACACAGTAGGTTACGCTTTACCTTGTTTGTTATTGATATTCAATATTTTTTTATTCCAGTCTTTGATAACATTATGAAGTCCTTTGATGATGACCGGTTTCAGTCACTAATGACCATCTTCAAATCTGTTCTACCTAATATGATAAAGCCGTAATGGCATCATCAGAACTTATAAATACACTCAGCAAAGCATCGTCACGTAGAACTAAAGCATGGTGTAAAATAGGCCACATCGTCCACACAGTCATTTTGCAGCAGGCACCTACTGCACTTCAGTTTGTTTTGTACAGTAACGCCAGTTTCAAAATGACTGTACGGACGATGTGGCCTATTCTGCATCACACTTTCGTTCTACGTGACGATGCTTTGCTGAGTGTATTTATATGTTTTCACGATGTCATCACGCCTTTATCACATTAGGACATGGTGTAGAACAGATCTGGTAACTACTGACTGAAACTTTCATTGTCAAAGGACTTTATATTGTGATCAAAGACTGGAATAAAAAACATTTGACTGTACCCGTATCATTATTTGCATTCGCGATGTCAGAGCTTGTGTTATTGATATTGAATGAAGTAACATGTTTACTGTCACCAGTCACGCTCAGTTATATCCACAACGCGGTTCAAACGTTTAAACCTCCACCATAAGATGTATTAGTACATGCGTGTGTTGTGTTATGATTTTGGATTGAACTGTGACGCTGTCTGTAAACACATCAGGACCAAAGAAAAAAGTGGACATTCTCGATGCACTGCACATACACAAAAACCAAAGAAAGTAACCTGAGTCCATCTTAAAGACACATGTGATAATATTTACATCTGCAGTGTCCACACACACACACACACACACACACACACACACACACACACACACGCACACACACAAAACCTCCATCCTATTCTCATATTTACGCAAATAGTTTGTTGTCCCAATAAAACCAACAGTTTGTGCCCCAAATCAGGCAGATGTTACGCAAATTTGTTTATGTTATTAAGGGTACATCGATCTCGGTATTAGTGTATTATTCCAGTATTTCCTTAGATGCGTAACAGATGTAAGTGTAAGAATCTCACAGCTTCTTTACATGCAAAACTTTGCTCTCTTTCCCGCAGTTGCTCCATCCTCTTTCTCTGAATTCCAGCTACAATTGTCATTTATGTTAAATTTCACCGCTGTTGGCAACATCATTATTGCTCGTAAGATTTGCAACACATCACTTGTTTACATAAACGAAGTTATATAAACTTAGTAGCGAGATGACGCAGTTGTTAGCATACTGACCTCGCATTCTAGAGGACAACGGTTCAAATTCGCGTCCGGTCATCCTGATTTCTGTTTTCCGTGATTTTCCTAAATCGCTAAATGTCGGGAGGGGGGGGGGGGGGAGGGGGAGGGTTCCTATAAAGGGACGCGGCCGACTTCTTTCCCTAATCCGATGGGACCGATGACCTCGCCGTTTGGTCCACTTGGCCAACCAACCAATATAAACTTGGCGGAAAAGAATCCCACTCGAAATATTTACTCTAATGTAAGTATTCATCAACTCAACCAAAGATCTCCACAGTGCTTTGAAAATTACTCTGAAATGATAGTGTTGTTTTGCTGCGTGATCTTTTACTTCAAAGCAATGTTTCAGTATTTGCTGTGTATTGTTTGCACCTAATAGTTTCCAGACACCATCTTTATTTACAAAGTATGACAGTTTATGTCCACAGCTCGTGGTCCGGCCGTAGCGGACTCGCTTCCCATGCACGGTGTCCCTGGTTCGATTCCCGGCAGGGTCAGGTATTTTTCCCTGCCTCGAGATGACTGGGTGTTGTTGTGTCTTCATCATCATCATTCTTCCCCATTACCGTCGGAGGAAGGCAATGGCTAATCACCTCCTCTAGGACCTTGCCTACCCGGCGGTGCGGGTTTCCCGCACCCTCCCTCACGCTCCTCGGAGTATGGGACCTCATCAACATCATCACAGTTAATGTGTTATGTTTTACAACTGAGAAATGAGCCTGCACCCGCTGGTGGTATTTTATTTTAGTTGTTTTATTTTCACATTTACATTTACGTTTAGTTTTTATTCGCAAACCTTCAGAAAACCAAGTTCGGAAGTAGTGTTTCGTTTCCCCACTACACAGTGCCACGGGCTAACCCAACGTCGTAACACAACACACACCCATATAAATCCATATCATGATGGCGGTGTACACTTTTAAAATGCGCTGTGGACGCAAATGAACAGTGACTGAAACTTGTTGATTCAACCGCTTCTTTCACGGCTACCAGTATTGTGTCCCCCTAATCTGTGATTCGTCACTAAATCAAGTTAGTGTATTTTGCTAGTTTCCATACGAACATTAATGTCAGAACAGGTTTGGAATACAGCGACTGTAATGTGTGTTCGCGACAGAGCAGGTTTGCTCCTGCTAGGCTGATCATAAATTAAGAAACCCTGTTACATAAGAGGTTAGAAGTTACATATTTCAGTTATACAGTATCTTAAAATAAGCATGAGAGCATGTAAGGGTTATCAGTTGTGCGTATGAACACCATCTCTTCGTCTGTCTCATTCAGCGCGATGAGGAACATTCACCATGACCTCTTACAAACGCTTGAGTCGCCGCACTCAACGAATGACGATTTGACCCACCTCAATCGGAACTCAGAAGTCAAATACCTTTTCATATCAAAGCATTTAAGCATTTATTCGCATGAACGCACTGGAGTCTTGTGCCGTTGCAGAGCTATTGACAAGTGTCGCGATTTTTCCCAATTCCCTCCCTCCTAACGGCAGAGCCAGGCGATAGCAAGTGGCTTTCACCACGGCCCAACCTGCTGCTACGTTCCACGCCTCGACAGCGAGGAGCCAGCTTCCCGTCCTTAATTACCAGCTGCAAAACAAAAGCCTCGCCCTCAGACACCTAGAGGCAGACAACGGCAGAATGGCCGGCGAAAGGAAAGCCACTCATAGAGTCCATTGTAGTCTGCGGTGTCTCCCGTCCATCGGACTGACAGACTGCAATTAGCTGCAACACTTCCTTTTAGCCCTTTGCTGAAGTAAACAGCCGCACACATGGACTGCAGTGTCTGCTGAGGAAGGTACACTACCTGATCAAAAGTATCCGAACACCTAGAAGTGGGCATCAACATGGGATACGTCCACCCTTCTCCTGTATAACGGCTTGAATTGTGCTGGGAACACTTTCAGCGACGTGTCTTAACATCTGTGAAGGATTGGCTGATCATGTTTCTCCAAGAGCCGAAACCGGAGAAGATAGAATTGTTGGATGCTGGGGTCCGGAGTGATGACGACGTCCTTACGCTTCCCAAACTGGTTCCATTGGATTCGGGTCGGGACTCCGGGTAAGCCAGTCCACTTCAGAAATGTTATTGTCCACAAAACATTTGCTGCACATGTTGCCTTAGGACATAATGCAGCCCGCATCTCGTGGTCGTGCGGTAGCGTTCTCGCTTCCCACGCCCGGGTTCCCGGGTTCGATTCCCGGCGGGGTCAGGGATTTTCTCTGCCTCGTGATGGCTGGGTGTTGTGTGCTGTCCTTAGGTTAGTTAGGTTTAAGTAGTTCTAAGTTCTAGCGGACTGATGACCATAGATGTTAAGTCCCATAGTGCTCAGAGCCATTTGAACCATTTGACATAATGCATTGCCATGCCAATATACACAATAATTCTTTCGTTCCTGATCTGTAAGGCTGGCAGTAAAGTGTTTTCATATCCTTCCGCATTCAGCATTTTCTTAAGCCCAATAAGGGGACCACAACCTAAACACGTAAAACACCCCTCTATCTGAACATCATCGCCTCAGTATTACTCTGCTGGCACTACACGTGGTGGCATGTAACGTTCTCCAAGTATTCACCAAACCCATTGCTTTCCATCTGATTTTGCAACAGGTTATAGCGTGATACAACACGTTTTCAGTCATTCACTGTCCAGTGATGTCGCTCTTCACACCAACTCTCTTCTTGCAGCGGTGTACCGTAGGTCCCTAGAAGTGCGTAGCGTTCCAAAACATTGGAAAAGGGCACAGGTCATCCCCGTTTACAAGAAGGGACGTCGAACAGATATGCAGAACTATAGACCTATATCTCTAACGTCGATCAGTTGTAGAATTTTGGAACACGTATTACGTTCTAGTATAAAGACTTTTCTGGGAACTGGAAATCTACTCTGTAGGAGTCAGCATGGGTTTCGAAAAAGACGATCGTGTAAAACGCAGCTCGCGCTATTCGCCAACGAGACTCAGAGGGCCATAGACATGGGTTCCCAGGTAGATGCCGTGTTTCTTGACTTCCGCAAGGCGTTTGTTACAGTTCCCCACAGTCGTTTAATGAACAAAGTAAGAGCATACGACCTATCAGACCAATTGTGTGATTGGATTGAAGAGTCACCATGTCATTGTCAATGGAGAGAATTCTTCCGAAGTAAGAGTGATTTCAGGTATGCCGCAGGGGAGTGTCGTAGGACCGTTGCTATTCACAATATTTATAAATGACCTTGCGGATAACATCGGAAGTTCACTGAGGCTTTTTGCGGATGATGTAGTATATCGAGAGGAAAATTGTACTGAAATGTTGGAGGACATGCAACGAATTGGCGCATGGTGCAGGGAATGTCAATCGAATCTCAATGTAGACAAGTGTAATGTGCTGAGAATACATAGAAAGAAGGATCCTTTATCAATTACCTACAACACAGCAGGTCAGCAACTGGAAGCAGTTAATTCTATAAATTATCTGGGAGTAGGCATTAGGAGTGATTTAAAATGGAATGATCATATAAAATTAATCGTCGGTAAAGCAGATGCCAGACTGAGATTCATTGGAAGAATTCTAAGGAAATGCAGTCCGAAAACAAAGGAAGTAGGTTACAGTACACTTATTCACCCACTGCTTGAATACTACTCAGTGGTGTGGGATCCGCACCAGACAAGGTTGATACAAGAGAGAGAGAAGATCGAACGGAGACAGCGCGCTTCGTTACAGGATCATTTAGTAATCGCAAAAGCGTTACGGACAGATAGACTCCAGTAGAAGACTCTGCAAGAAAGAGGCTCAGTAGCTCGGTACGGGCTTTTGTTGAAGTATCGAGAACATACCTTCACCGAGGAGTGAAGCAGTATATTGCTCCCTCCTACGTATATTTCGCGAAGAGACCGTGAGGATAAAATTAGAGAGATCAGAGCCCACACAGAGGCATACCGACAATCTTTCTTTCCACGAACAATACGAGACTGGAATAGAAGGGAGAACCGATAGAGGTACTCAAGGTACCCTCCGCCACACACCATCAGGTGGCTTGCGGAGTATGGATGTAGATGTATAACTCGAGCATCGCTTGTGTCTTACGAGGAGCTTTTAAACCATTGTACCCCATTCTTTTTGACTGCTTATCGCACAGTCATTGTGGGACAGCTGGTAGCACTTTGGAATTCACGAGTGATTTCTTCCGCCGATTTCATGCGTTTTTTTACAGCACTCTCCTCTATGCTCGATCGTTATTATGCGGCAGTACATGAGATCTGTCTGGTCTTGGTTTGGATGTGATTGATACTTTGCGTTTCCATATCACTGTCACATGATCAACGGTCGATTGAGCGTTTTAGAAGGGTTGTGATGTCCCGGATGGATTTGTTACTCAGGTGACATCCACTGACAAGCCCACATTCGAAGTCACTGAGCTCTTGTGACCTTCCCATTCTTCTGTTACTGCCCCTCTACTGACAACATAACACTCCCTGGTTACTTTTATGTTGGTGCGTCCGCCTCTCGTGCCATCTAGTGGTCAAGTAATCAATTCTAGTTTGCGTAGGGGTGTCGGGATACTTTTGACTGCGTACAGGATGCGACAAATATATGCAGATAATATTTCTAGAGGTGTAGTGGGTGTATTGAGAAACAGACAGAGGGGAGGAAATACTGCCTGGAAACGTTGTCCAACGACATTACCGAGCGTCTAACTTGTAGTGGTTAACGCGAGACGCTGAGTCACTCATTGCCAAGTAAATGCGCGTTGTGACTCCGATGCCTCTGCTCTCAGTGTGCTTAGCGGCCTCAGAAACTGTAAAACGCTGTTCAGCAGCGAACACCGCGTAAAATATTTCTTTGTTTAAGACAACCGGTTTCGACAGACTTAGCTGTCATCTTCTGGTCTCGAAATCCTTTTGTCGTAAGACATGTTCATGTTTCCCAGAGCCTCAACTACAAGACTACAAATAGACAAAAATAAGAAATTTATAAACATTTGCCACAGCTAAAATATTTAAAAACATAAAGCAACTTGTACAAAAGGCCACGTCCATATACAAATAGCTCACAGATTCTTGTTACGTCATGTAATATGTACCGTGTTTGTATGATGTAAGCAGTGTCTGTGAGCAATTTGTATATGGACGTGGCCATTTGCACAAGGAGCTTCATGTTTTCAAATACTTTAGTGATGACAGACCTTTATAACGTTCCGATTTTTATCCACCTGGCATCTTGTGCGTGTGGTTCGGCGTAAAATCAATATGTTTTACAACAACAAAATTTTAAGACCTGGAGATGGAAAGCTGTTGAAACCGGATGTCTTAAATAAAGAAATGTTTTATGTGATTATGGCTTTCTACAATTAAAACAGATCGCCCTTCAGTAATCTCAAAATAAGAAAATCCAATCGGCCTCAGTAACGTTGTTGTAACTGACTTGGAGGCATTAGGCGAGAATGTTGGCTTGTGGTCCGTCAGCGTTGAACCCATGTTTGCTGCTAGAGGGATGGCCTAGCAGCTGGAGGTTTCCCCTATCTTCGACGCTTTGCAGTTCCGTTGAATGGAGTATGTGTATATGGGTTCTCATCGTAAGCTTGCTTCTCAAGACTTTCTCTATAGCCAATTCAAGTTTGTAGATATACTTGAGTGTTAAAACTAAGAAAATTAGGCATAAGCCATCATTCCTCCTCCACTAAATTTGACTGCCCTGTAAGACAGTCAAATACCGTTCACCATGAAATCTTTTCTTGAATGGTTACAAAGAAATGTGGAATCTGGTTTTGTAGACCGGTTTAGAAATAACCAAACAGGTTTCATGCGTGAATTTGTTACTGCGGATGACACGTGTCTCTGCAGTTTATTCCACACAGGTTGTCACCATAGTTTCTTGTGTTATAAAACAGATTCCTTTTGTCAATTATGGTCTACCTATCGAAGCGTGAAACAATAGGTGACAAATATTACGTAAGTCTTGGTACCTACCATAAGTCAGGACTCAGTATACCTCAGAAGGATCACACGGCAACAGTAAAAGTATGTTCCAATACACCAGTGCCCGTGCCCAAGTAGAAGCTTTGGCACCGGAAAAGGAATAGGGTACCCTATTCACGTGACCTGTCACCTATGATCGGGTGTAAAGTCATTTGTGGTCAGGGCGATTAGCAACGAGTGATGATCAGTACTGTTTTATTTTGCCTCGCCATTACATGTCACAAGTAACCTCTCTGTATGATGACTATACATCTTAAAATAGTCTTACCGGCAGGAAATGTCTTGGCTACAACTAAAGTGCCAATAAACTGCAATCAAATATAATTTGAGGTAATAGGTTTCGCATAATGCACCATGACTCAACTCCCCACAAAATGTAATGATGAACAAAACATTTTCGAAAATATTTATAAACTGTTCACTTAAAATAGAGAGTTCATATAGGTAACAGTGAAGTACATATGTGGTTATTAATAGCATTTACATTTAAAACAATATTAAAAGTGTCCCACTATCTTCCCCTGCTCCTTCTGGCTGCTGCCTAACGATATCACGATTGGTTAAGAAAGTTTCAGAAAAGATCGTGGAGCTTCTAAATCGGTGACGTTCGTTACGACAGCCCCGACTACAGTTAAAAAGTATAAACGAAATCAGTAGTCTCCCCACGCTGTGTATAACACACCGATAACAGATTTCACTACCAAGTTACCTACCATTTGGAACTTGGGTGCACTCAACGACTGTGATATGACTTTCAAATGATACAGCACAGCAATCAGTCGTCATTTTCTTCCAAACATTATTTGGCAATAAATTGTATAAAACCTGCAAGAAAAGGACGGCTGACTGCTGTGCTCTATCATTCGAAAGATTTCACTATGCCGTTACAGACGATTATTACTTCACTACACATACGGAGGCCGGCCGGAGTGGCCGAGCGGTTCTAGGCGCTACAGTCTGGAGCATCGCGACCGCTACGGTCGGAGGTTCGAATCCTGCCTCTGGCATGGATGTGTGTGTTGTCCTTAGGTTAGTTAGGTTTAAGTAGTTCTAAGTTCTAGGGGACTGGTGACCTCAGCAGTTAAGTCCCATAGTGCTCAGAGCCATTTTTGAACACATACGGCCTCCATAACAACACTTTGCCAACCAAAATTAAAGTACGACAAGAAGATTCAAATCCTATTAAACATAACTCTGCAATTGCTTAGTGACTGATTTCGCATCTGTGCCCAACTTGATGGACTTCATAACACATTCACGCTTTAGAATTCACACCCATAGAATACTGAATACGATTCAATACATAAATAGATATGAGTACACAGAGGCTGTAAGCACTGCTGTAGAACTTATTACGATGTAGCTAACTCTTCTTTACTGTAAGTGAGTATATAGACAAGTAAACCCTGCTTCAGTTATGTGACTGTTATGTATTGAGAAAGCAAATGGAGATGCTTTCATGATATGTGTTAAAAGATTAGTAGAACGAATCTCTGGTCGATTGGAGTATCAACATGTTGTATATTGTATAGGTTAGTAGAATGTGGCGATGCAGATCACAAGTAGAGTTAAATTAATTGTAACACTGAATAATCTTGGGATGTAATGAATGTTAATAGCACTCCTACATGAAGTCACAATATGATTCCAACGACCATTAAACGTAACCTTCTGTTATATTTCGCAAAACCACTGTTTTTAACATTGTATGTACCAGACAAATTTTTATCGACTTTAAATTTGCTTGAAATTCTCTTGGGAGTAAGTAAGAAAATTCTTTGTATAATGTTTCCGATTTACTTATTCACGAACTAGTATGTTTACACAGTTCCGATAAAATGCATGATCGCAGTTCTAGAAGGGATAGTGAGTGCTATTGGTCTTAATGTAATCCTTAATCATCGGAGTTTGGTTAAATATAGTCTTAGAGAAAATGTGCACACTGTTATTCAGGGCAGTACTCATTGTGTAATATTGCTTCAGAAGTACTACACAGCTGTATATATATGGCGGCTGAAAATTGATAGCTAAATCACCGATATTGCCTATGACGTAATGAACCATGAAACATAATATGGGGAGTAGGTGCTGTAGACGTACGCTGCATGTCGTTATGAAGTCGGTCCGCCATACTGGATGCTCAATACATTATCAGACTGCTGTTTACGATTGGTTCTTGTTCTTAATTTCTCTCAAGTATACGCAACTGTTGTTTCAAATAGCAAATGTTACTGAGCTTTCGTGAATACCTTACTATCGGGATGGAATTTTCAGACGTTCTTCTAGTTTTAAGTGAATATTGGATCCAGTAATAGGACGCATTTCACATCATTAATGTATCTTGCTAAACGTTTCCAATAAATAAATAAATAAATAAACAAGAGGAGTATGTAATATGACAAGGCTGCTTTCGTAATCCAGTATTTTCCCTAATACAGGTCAACGAAACGCATTTCACATCATTAATGTATCTTGCTAAACGTTTCCAAAAAATAAATAAATAAATAAACAAGAGGAGTATGTAATGTGACAAGGCTGCTTTCGTAATCCAGTATTTTCCCTAATACAGGTCAACGAAACTTGTATTCGGTCTGTGTTCTCTTCCATGAATACTTAGGAAATACATAATTTGCCATTTTTGGTCGGTTTCCAACATTTCCTTCTCACAGTGGTTACCCAGAGACTTTTGCCGCGTGGGGTAGCCGCGTAGTCTCACGCGTCCTGCCACGGTTCGCGCGGCTCCCCCCGTCGGAGGTTCGAGTCCTCCATCGGGCATGGGTGTGTGTGTTGTCCTTAGCGTAAGTTAGTTTAAGTTAGATTAAGTAGTGTGTAAGCTTAGGGACCGATGACCTCAGCAATTTGGTCCCATTAGATCTTACCACAAATTTCCAAAAAAATTTTCCAGAGACTTTTGTAGTCGGGTCGAAAGGATATCTAAAGTCGTATGATAAAAATAAAGCGTAAGCAATTAGCGCAATCTAAATCTATATGCATAAAAGAAAATATCGCCTGAACGAGTCCAGTTAGGAATGAAATGTAAGTCTTTTCCGCTTTAGAGTATAATCATACGATTAGTGCACCCGTAAATTACGTAAGCTGACGTTTTTTCGGTCGAAATGCTTCCACCAGAAGGTAATGTTTGGGACTACAGTCACCTCCATGTGATGAACTGCTGCGTGCTAGACTCTCTGCCGTAAGGTGCAATGACGGCATCCCTTGGTAGACAGTTGAATCTTTGCAATATTGCGGTAGCTCCGCCATTAATTGAAGAAACAACCACCAAAATCAATAAAACGTTGCAGCCTCTTCGGCGCTTGATATGCCTACCATAGATAATTACACTGTAAATAAATTATAACTGTTTCCAAAAGGTGCCGGACGGGTGCGTTAGCCGCGCAGAGTGGTCTCGCGGTTTGGGGCATTATGTCACGGACTGCGCGGCCCCTCCTGTCGGAGGTTCGAGTCCTCCCTCGGGCATGGGTGTGTGTTGTTCTTAGCATAAATTAGTTTAAGTAGTGTGTAAGTCTAGGGACCGATGACGTAAGCAGTTTGGTCCCTTAGGAATTCACACACATTTGGACATTTTTGAACGGATGGGTTAATACACATTGTGGACACAATCCGTAAGTGATAAAGGTCACGTCCTGCGTGACTAAACTGAAATGCAGATCGCCTCCTTGTTACTTTAACTCAGAATAATTGATGTGAAGCTTGCCTCCCCCCCCCCCCCCCCAAAAAAAAAATGTAGTGTGGCACGACGTCCTGGTGGATACCTTGCAGTTGGTCACCATTTGGGTGACCTGAACGTCCTTAACAACCGACGACATCTAACTTTTCCTGGACGGTCACCTTTCGAAGTACTAGCCGGACACACGGTAGCTTAACTTCGATGATCAGGATGGAACCAGTGTTACTAACACGGTACACCGTTGGCTCTTCCACTGTCCAAAAGCAGTTTTAAACAAAAACAAAAAATCACAGTTCGATGCACAGGAGAAGCCGTCAGCTTTCACTCGTAAGTCTGCAGAACGTTAAAATGTCAGTCTCTTGGCTGTCCAAGTAACACAAAAATAGTTCAGTTTGTTGCTGAAAGAGGTCATGGTGGATTTGCGTCCTACTGGTGAGATTACTTCGGACAATTGACAGTTTAAAGTTCTAGTCGATGTCTTCTGCGATGATCCTTTAAAATCGTGTTGTTGGTTATTTCTTCTCTCTTCTATGGCGTCTTCAACACTTGCGACTACACTTCTTCCGAAAGAAATAAAGGCTGCTTCCCGAAGCACTAGTAATTTGTGGCAACAATGGTGCCGTAATTATCTTCTGGAATGTTCCAAGTTCGACACTCCTCTCTGGGTAAAATAACGGTGTTCTCCGTCTCATGGCGCTGACCCTGATTTCTTTCCAACTTCTCCATCTCTCACCACTACTGAAAATGACTCTCCTTCGACAAATCAATGAAATTTCTCTCAAAATATCTGCACTGCCGACTCCCGCCTTGAAATTATTCGTTCACCGACAGTCACTACCTTTCTCTCAGATGTTTGTTACAAAGATAAAAATATTTTTTATCGGTCAGAAGCTTCCAGAACCAAACAGACAATATCCATTGGTGCTCTGAAAATAATATTGTGACTCAAATAACGTTACTAGCATACAAATTTCTCGCTACAACTTATCATACACAAAACCCACAAAAAAATATAGAAAGTTACAAGGAACAAAATATATACAGACACAATAATTACAATGCATTCCTAAGCAATATTAAGTTGATGAGGAGACTTTGGTTATTTATCAAAGCGTCTAATATATGCCGTTGCAGTACACGTATCTCTGTGTTAAAGGAAGACAAAGATTTAAAGCAGAAGAAGAATACGTAGCAAATAGTCTCACGCGAAAACTATCGACAATGAGTCAGAACCATTACAAATGAAAGTGGCACACAAGTGAAGTGAACAGAAGATGGATAAATCTTAAAAAATCTTAACTACAATATAATTATAGGGAGAGCAATATTATGGGAACTGGTACGGCAAGTAACATTTGTGATAGTGACAAAAGGGGGAATACATTTGAACAATTAACTTGAATGTTTCTGTGTGACTAGATTACATCTCTTACAACGTAATTTGTCTAAATCATAACAACAGGCATGTGCATTACTGTATGGCGAGGTATGTCACATCATTGACACACTATAATGCCGGGAAACTTTTAAAAATAATCATTTTTTTAATATCTTGACACATAGGACCTGTGTTTCGTGATAGGCAGCGCTGTTTACGAGCACACCGATAGTTAAAACAAATATTGGAAGTGGAAAATTATTCTAAAATCTCTGTACATAAATGTCTTACTTTTTTTTTGCTCGTGTCTCACGCAATGAAATTTAAATCGCCATCCAGATTTGCTGATTTATGTTACGAGTTATTTGATCAAAAATCTTCAGATGAGTAGTCGTTTGCTTCCTTCATGTGATCAATTTCGTTTATTTCACTCATCCTTTTGAGCTACTGTTGTATCTCTCGTGACCTCGATAAGGACGGGATGTTAAACTGTAATCACAGTTTCGATGAAATATATGCCATGTGAAACATCCTGGCAGATTAAAACTGTGTGCCGGGCCGAGACTCGAACTCGGGACCTTTGCCCTTCGCGGGAAAGTGCTCTACTGGTAGAGTGGTAGAGCACTTGCCCGCGAAAGGCAAAGGTCCCGAATTCGAGTCTCGGCCCGGCACACAATTTTAATCTGCCAGGAAGTTTCATATCAGCGCACACTCCGCTGCAGAGTGAAAATCTCATTCTTGATATATGCCACATCATTGACAGCTCAGTAACGTTAAATGAATTCTCCTATTAAAAATAAATATTCAATTGAAACAAATGGTTTCTGGCAATACCTGGTGTTAAAAACGGAAAAATTAATGCCTTCTGAGAAAAACAGAAAGGAAAACATATTTTGGAAATGCTTACATAAAGCAGGAAGAGGAGAGAGTGAACTTGTAGAGAACGCGCTTTCAGTAACAAAAAAGTAACATTGTTGCTGCATTATTGGGAGACTATAGATGAATCTTCAACAGTTCTTCTTTCTCAGCGACAGCAAAACACAGACTCAATCTAAGACGACATTATACCACGATAAACAATACCATTCTGATTCTGGGTAAACCAGATTAATAAACGTGGCAGGTACTTACCTTTGAACGACTTGCTGGATTGCAACAGTTTCTGGAACCGCCTGCATTTCCACACTTTAATAAAGTTCAATTAGACGCTTATTAAGGTGGAGCGAAAGAGTCCGTGATTACCGCTCTAACAGGATCGCTGCCCCACAACGCGGTACCCGCTGACTAATGAACTGCAGATTGCGGCGAGAATGCAAATCAGCGAAACCTACGGCAGGCCGCCCGCCCCCTTCGGCTCTGTCGCACGGCCGGGCTGCCTGCCTGCTGTCCGACCGCATTCTTGAGAGCGTTCTGCGGGCCGACGACTTGCCGGGCAAGCAGGGACGGCAATTACTGCGTATCTTCCGCGTGAGATAGCCATCAGTCGCCTTCTGAGCTACGGAGGACAGTCACTGGCCAATGCGCATGGATCTCTTTCTGCCGGCCGGCGTCGCCGTGCGGTTCTAGGCGCTTCAGTTTGGAACCGCGTGACCGCTATGGTCGCAGGTTCGAATCCTGCCTCGGGCATGGAGGTGTGTGATGTCCTTAGGTTAGTTAGGTTTAAGTAGTTCTAAGTTCTAGGGGGCTGATGACCACAGAAGTTAAGTCCCATACTGCTCAGAGCCATTTCAACCATTTTTTTTTTATCTCTTTCTCATAAGAGGTCTGTCGCACCCTTTACCAAGTGCACTGACCTAACCACCAAACCATTTGAGCAGCAACGTTTTCTCCGAAGGTACGGGATCGTTGCAGTCTGTATTTGCTTCTGCCTTGGCTCGGATGTTTTGTTTGCCCGTCACCCACTTCTTCCCAAGTACCATTACGGAGCGTAGCTGAAAGAGACAATATCTGGATTTGTCTATATGTGTCGTAAGACCACATTTTGTATTACGCCAATATTATAATTGGTAATTCGTTGCGTATTACGTGCTAGTCGTAGCCAATGGCAAAAATAGATATCCTTGTTACGGCAATATTCTCGTACAGCCACGTGCTGTCAAACGGTAACAATATGAACGGGCTTTCATGTTGGCGTACTTACCCCAAACTGCTGGTGAGCGTGGCAGTAGCTACACTCTAAGACAAAGAAAAGAAACTACGCACGACGAAGGAATTATCCGAATGGAACAGATATCGGTAGATTCGATGAACATGGATAGACAGACAAATGATTACAATTTCAGAAAAAGTGAAATATTTATTCAACAGAAAGAGCTTCACAAACTTATCAAGTCAGTAACACATTGGTCCACCTCTGGCCGTTTTACAAGCAGTTATTCGGCTTGGCAATCATTGAATTGGTTCAAATGGCTCTGAGCACTATGGGACTCAACATCTGAGCTGCTGCTACTGTGTTCAAATGGTTGAAATGGCTCTAAGTACTATGAGACTTAACATCTGTGGTCATCAGTCCCCTAGAACTTAGAACTACTTAAACCTAACTAACCTAAGGACATCATACACATCCATGCCCGAGGCAGGATCCGAACCTGCGACCATAGGGGTCGCGCGGTTCCAGACTGAAGCCCGTAGAACCACTCTGCCACACCGGCCGGCGGCATTCACTGACTGAGTTGTTGAATATCTGACGGATACCGTGGGAAATTCTGTCCGTTTGGCGCGTTTTATCGTCAAAAATCTCGAACTGTTTGGAGAGCCCTGCCCGTAATGCTCCAAACGTTCCCAGTTTAGTTCATGGTAGGGTTCGACAAGCGTCAAGACAAGCATTAACAACCACCGTGCTATAAGGTTGCCGCGGCTGACAACCGAAGGGATCCTACTGTGATGTAACATGGCACTGCAGACCATAACTCCTGGTTCTCAGGCCGAATGGCGGTCAGTATCCCACCGCTGTGCGGATCTTCTCCGCACACGTTTTCGGCCTGTAACCTCATTAACTGGAGTAGAACTGTCTTCACTGATGAGTCCCATTTCATACCAGGGCCCGTTTGGTTGTCATCTGTGACATCCTTACAGCACAGTGATACTTCGACGGTGTTCTAAGGCGTATTTTTTGTCCTTCATAGCAAACCAACCAGTGCTTACAGTTCAGCAAGGTAAGGCCCCACCCGCTTACGAAGAGAATATTGTAACCTCCCCACCGTAATTTAAAAGAAAAAGAAAAGACAATACTTAATACAAATGGGAGCCGAGTGTAACCTCCCCGCAAAATTTATAATAATTGACAATATTATTTAGGGATGCTAATGGACATTGCTCTATGCGTAACCTGCCCACAATGAAATGTACTGACAATGGCAACAAACACGTGAAATTCGCAATCTGACTCAAATATAAATCCTTCAAAATTAAAGTCCATTCAGTGACAAGAAATTTCAATTAAACCGAAATATCGGTCTTTGACCCTGCGTAAAACAATCAGAATTAAAGTCTTACCTCAGAATAAATAGATGTCACATATCTGCTCTTGTTGTTGCGCACCGCTCGGAGGAACTGCATTGCAAATAATAATATTCTCTTTTTTTTTGTGATTCTAGTGAAATTTTTTCTTCAAAAGAAGTGGAATGAAATGGGAAGTGCAACGAGATCTTTAGTTCAATAAAAAATTAAATTTTTGAAAAAATGCTTTTGAAATAAAAAATTATTATTGGGGAACTTGTTGGAGAATAATTACAATAAATAAATTTTTACATTATCTAATGATTATATTAATTAATGGTATACCTTATTCATCATCTTGACCAGTGTTGCCGACCGCCTACATCACACAACCGCCCTGGGCTGCTACTACTGACCGACCGCTCTGCATGACGACAATTAGCGTACCGCACGCGACGACTACTGACTGAGTACTGCTCTCAACTAGACAGAGCTACAGACTCGCAACGACTGAACTGACAGACTCACAACGACAGACTGACTGCAACTGACTGAGAACCGCTCGCAACACTCGCGCGGTCAAGCGCATACTCTCTGGTCACAGATGCTACAATGCCTCGCCATCGCTGCTATGTTACATACGTGTTTCATAACCCTCCACTGGGGGGGCAAAAATTTGGCAGCGATGGTGAGTCATTTGGACTTGCCAAGCGCGGCAAAATTTTTCTTTAATTAACAAAATTCAACAACTTACAGAATATTTAAATGTTGTGCACACGCACTAAGTACAAAATGTATCAGACAAAGACAAAATGTGAATACAAAACATAGTAGCAAATCAGAAAAATGTATATACAAATTTGACAGATAACAAAGTGCACAGGCACTGAAAAAAATTCTTTAGCATATTCAGAACAAATAAACAGACTGGCAAAAAATATTATGTTGACAAGTGACATAAGCGTACTCGCACTGGAGTTTAGCGAATCGAAAAATGTATAACCTATGAACATAAATGATGTTACCAAAAAAAAATTTTTCTTTATGTGACAAGAATCAGGATAGGAAAGGGAAGGATTGCATCATGGTTGTAGCACTTTAGATTGCACACAGCTGCTCTGAAAGTCCATATCTTTCCACAGTAGTACAACACCAAGTGACACAACTTGAAGTTCTTTTCCCATCAGAATTTATCAGTGTAGCCAAGACACTGAACTGTCGTAGTAATGTTCCATGTTTTCATTTTGGCAGTACATTACGTACACCAAACAGTGGGACCACAATAATGTCTTCATCGCTCATGGTGGTGGACAGCATGTCGTGTCAACACCACACTCTTACAAGGCACACCAACGTAGAATTAGTGCAAAACCAAATATAGTGCTCCATGATCACTGGGATAAACAGGACAAATGGACATTGCAGTAATTCAGGGTAGTCAGCTTATGAGGTGAAGGACATCAAGTCACATAATATTGACAATTACAGACTTAATTAGTAGTTTGTGGCATTCATAGCCCAGTTATTGAACATTTCTGTACCAAGTATGTAGTATTACAGAAAAATGTTCATTAATTGTTGTACATAGAATCAGTAGCCTTCTTTTCCTGGTTACAAAGCATTATGAAATAATCGCATTCTCTTCAGTTACAGAGTATAATTAAGAATCATTAGCCTTTTCCTAATTACAGTTAATTAATCATTTGTCATTAATTAATCATTTGTCTAATTACAGATAATTAATCATTTGTATAATTATAGTTAATTAATCATTTGTCGTTAATTAATCATTTGTCTAATTACAGTTAATTAATCATTTGTCGTTAATTAATCATTTGTCTAATTACAGTTAATTAATTAATCATTTGTCATTTCAATATAGTAAGAATTATTAGCCTTAATTAATTACAAAGCATTATTAAACAGTACCATAGTTAATTAATTATGTGTCATTCCAATCTATTAAGAATCATTAGTCTTTTCCTAATTACAAAGCATTATGAAACAGTCACATTCATTTCCAACAACAAAGTATCAACATTGGAAACAAGAGCTAATCAATGGCATAATTAATAACAATTCGTGGAGTGACATTAATTATTGGCACTCAGTGGCCAGCAAGTATTGAAAAGAATCATCATTCAGTATTATTCAGATTATTACGAAGTCATTATTAAAAATCAGTTAATTACAGTCAAATCATTAATAATCACAGGCATTATACGTAGTATCATTATAATAGACAGTGGCAGTTATTAGCTAGTGACAAAGCATTATTTTGAATATAGTCTCATTAAGAGGTCATTACTCAAGTGACATGCTATTCAGAGTTGATCAGTATTATTCAGAATTTTCTCAAACTGGTATCACTATTTGGGACTGTTAATACATTTTATATTTTTTTTTTTTTTTTTTTTGTTAGCAATGCATTGCGTTGGGATCGATAATTAATTGCTGAAACATAACACTATTTGTTTTTGACCTATTGCTGCAAATGAGGATAGGTAACGTCATTCGTCATGAGTCAGCTGTAGCAAGGTTATGTAACAAGGCAGTACATGTGATCACATTTAGAAGTGATAAACACAAATGGGTAAAAAATAAAAATGCAAGTACTAGAACAGGTATAATAATTAACAGGTTTAGTAAGTGTCATGAAAAACTTCTCCTGGAAAAAATACAAAAACGGATTATTGACCTGAAAGAAGAAACGCACACTATGCTGAAAAGTAGTGAACTTCGAATTAACAGGTAGTGAAATGTGTATAAAATGTGCTCCATAGCTGTCCTTTCCAAAACTTTCCGTCATCCTACTATGCAATATAACACCTGCTGTCAAAACAAACTGCAACAAATACTTAAATAACTACGTAGCATAAATACATTACTTCAACATTATCCTCATCTGTAAAGAAAAAAAAACTTCATTATCCATATCATCATAACTTCACCATTATCGTCACCTGTAAATAAAAACTTCATTATTCATAATACCATTTCCTTCATCATTATTCATCAGTATTCACTATCATCTGCAAAAAATCACTTCATTACTCATTACATAACTATTCCTTATCTCTAGCATATTTCATCACTAAAACTAAGATGTGTAGTTCTCTCTGACAGCCTGCATCAATCACCTTGTATTCTGAAAGAAAAAATTAGTTAAGACTGCTATTCTACGATGAGTATAATATATTCTTGTTAATGCTTGTTAATCCTGATCCATTTACTCTTCCCCATAAAGTTATTGCATCTTCTTTCGTTTATTCCGTAGGTGAAATTCCCATTTCTGTTGAATTTATTTCTTACATGCATCATTTCTTTCTGAAATTGATGAGCAGAGATTAATGTCTTGCATTTAAATCATATACCCACTAAATAATGACTGGTTTATGGTAACATAATTAACCCTACAGCATAACATGACAGAAAACGTAATATGTCAAAAACATTGACAGTGTTCAAAAACAAAAATATACACAGAATAATACAATGCAGTAGCAAAAAAAAAAAAAATGTGAAACAGTCACGATGTTGAGATGTCATAAGGCAAAAAAAAATGTCAAAGTCGACTGGTGTGTGTTATATCTTAACTATTTCATAGTGCATATAAACAAAACTGGAGTACAGTCATATACACAAAAAAATGGAAAATGTGCACGGTCTGATGTGTAACGACAAGAAAAGCGACCTGCTAACCTTACCTTGCCGGGCACTTGCCAAGAAAAAATACGATAATCATCAATAAGTAGTCAGGTGAATTAATTGCATTAGTAAATGGCAACATAGTGTGTCGAATCATACAGTGGTTTCACTCAATAAACGGTTTAATGTTTGAGATATGGTGATTGCCTTTCGATTTTCTGGTTCTCAAAGTTTCGACGTGTACAACATTGGGGTGAGGGATGCTGCGAATCCGATACGGACCTGCGTATAGAAGTTCAAATTTACTGCACTTACCTTTTAATTTGCTGGATAAATAATGTGTACGTACTAGTATCTTCTGTCCAACGTGAAAGTCTCGGCGTCTACAAACCTGTTTTTGCTGTCTTCTCCGGCGCTCTGCGGCACGTTTGATGTTGTTCAGCGCAATGTCAATTATTTCATGGTGTCGTAGGCGACGACTTTTGGGAAATTCTATTAATTCTTTAATTTTGTTCGGTGGTTCAACGTTTTTCAGTATAACAGTCGGAGATAGCATAGTGGATTCATTTGGAATGGAATTAATTACATCTTGGAATGAGAGTATGTGTGTATCCCAATCAATATGTCTTTTGTGGCAGTATATTCGGCACAGCTTACCAATTTCTTTCATTAATCTTTCACAAGGGTTCGAAGAAGCGTGGTACTTGGATATATAGATCGGAGAAATGTTTCTGGCTCGTAACATGCGTGTCCATACGCTACTACGGAATTGAGATCCATTGTCAGAAATTACTTTCATTACATGCCCTACATGAGATAGAAAATGTTTTACAAATGCTTTCGAAACAGTTTTAGCAGTAGCTTTGCGTAATGGAGTGAAAGTAACAAATTTTGAAGTGAGCTCAACAGCGACAAAGATGTAGCAAAAACCTCTGTTAGTTCTCGGAATCGGACCAAAAATATCTACAGCGGCCATGTGTCTTAATTTCACAGGTATAATGGGATATAAAGGAGGAATATGTGAAGTGGTGTCTGATTTAGCTTTCTGGCAAATTTTACAAGACGCTAAAACTCGTCGTATACGTTTCTCCATGTTGGCAAAATAACAGTTCTGTCTCAGTATAAGAAAACATTTTCGTGCTCCGTAATGTGCGTAACTTAAATGAGTGTACCAAATTAATTTGTTAACCAGTTCGTCAGGAATGCATAATAACCAATTGTTGCTGTCAGGATGAGAGCGGCGAAACAGAATGTCATTGCGCACAGTGTAGTGGTTTCTAATCGTAACATTATTCTTATCTAGCCAAAGGTGTTTAATTTCTTTCCACACATTGTCTTTATTTTGCTCCTTTGCTATGTCCTGTAATGACGATGAAATAAAGTTTTCAAATGCAACTTGCTGAATGTACATGACACTGAAATTTGTTTTGCAGAAGTTGGTTGCTACGTCTTGCTGATTATTGCCGAGAGAACGCGATAGTGCGTCTGCTATAACATTTTGTGTACCGGGAATGTGAACTATTGTAAAATTAAATTCCTGTAAATAAAGTTTCCATCTACTTAATCTATCGTGAGTGAATTTGGCCGAAAGTAAAAATTGTATCGCTCTGTGATCTGTGTAAACTGTGGTATGTCTGCCATAAAGAAAGTGCCTAAATCTCGTGAAAGCCCATACAACACATAATGTTTCCAATTCTGTAACAGAATAATTTCGTTCAGCAGGTGACAGAATGCGGCTTGCAAATGCGATGTTTTTAATTACTATACAGCCATCTTCTTCTATTTCCTGGAAAATATCTACGCCTAAAGCGGTGTTGGAACTGTCGGTGGCAATGGAAAAATTTCTAGTAAGATCTGGGTGCGATAAAAGTGGAGCATTCAACAAAGCATGTTTCAGGTTCATGAATTCAGAATGTGCTTGCTTATCCCAAGACCAAATACTGTTTTTACCTGTTAATTGACATAATCTGGGTGTGTCTAAAGCAGAGTGATGAATAAATTTACGAAAAAAGTTAATTAAGCCCAAAAAACTGCGTAATTGCTTCTTCGTCGTAGGAACACTAATGTCACGTAGAGCTTGAAGTTTTTCCGGATCAGGTGCAATGCCTTCTGCTGAAATTACGTGTCCAAGAAATTTTATAGAAGTTTTGCCAAAATGCGATTTACTGAGGTTAACTGTAAGTCCTTGTGCATGGAAAGTTTGCAACAGCTGTTCAAGAATCAGATTGTGTTCAGACCAGTTAGCTTCTGCGATAAGAATATCGTCTACGTACGTCGTAATTCTGTCTTTAAGTTCTGTCGGAAGTATTGTGTTCAAACCGCGAATAAAAGCTGCAGAAGAAATAGTTAAGCCGAATGGTAATTTGCAAAATTGATAACAGTCGCCAAAACAGAGAAAAGCTGTATATTTTCTACAATTCGGATGAAGTTGAATTTGCCAAAATCCCGATTTCAAATCTAATGTGGAATAAATAGCTGTACCGTGAAATTTCTGTAAAAGTTCCTCTAGTGTCTGTGGTCGATCTGTTTCATTAATAATAATGTCATTAATGTGACGTGAATCAAGTACAAGGCGAAGTGAGCCATCTTTTTTCTTAACAATATGTAGTGGGTTTATGTACGGACTAACTGCTGGTTCTATAATTCCTTGGTCGAGCATATCCTGCAATTCTTTTTTAACCTGTTCTCTGTGAATGTATGGAACAGGATAATGCTTTGCTTTAAATGTGTCGTGCGGTTTGACTTGAAATTCATACATAAAGCCGGACATAGTACCAGGAATGTTGTCAAAAACTGGAGCTTGCTGTAAAAGAATTTTGTGTAATTGCGTTCGTTCGTCGTCTGTACTTGCACTGCTCTCTTTAACCTTATCAGAAATCAATTGCATTACGTCGTAGTCAGCTTCGTCTGGAGTATTATAGTTATGTACGTACGTATCCGTGAACAATGTGGGATTACAGTCTATGTTACGTGTTGCGGAAATGACCACTGTGCGGTTAATTGTTTGTTCTTCCGCAGATAATGAGTGCTGAAATTCTAAAGCAAGTTGTACATTTTCATCCTTTAACATTAAATAAGAATTCTGAAAATCAATGACTGCGTCTTGTTGTACCAGAAAATTCGTACCTAAAATAACGTCTGTTGTCAATAAAGGCACAATCCAAAAATTAGAGTGAAAAGTATGACCTCCAATACAAAATGATAAATGCGTCTGTAATTTAACGTCTACACCTTTACCCGATACTGCTCCTTTCACTTTTGTTTTGCCTAAAGGTAACGTCGGATAAGTATTCTCTTTGTTGCACTCGTTGAAAGTCTCCTCATTTATTACTGATATAGGTGATCCGGAATCAATTACTGCTAAAAATTTCGAAGAACCAATTTTAATTTCGATGACAGGATGTGAAATAGTTTTCTGAACAACTGGTCTTTCCTGTAAAAGAGTGTCTCTGATGTCGTCAAAAGTAATTACATTTTCGTGAACAACATTTTGCGTGACAAAGGTAGTGCTTGTGTTATTAGAAGATGCGTCCTGTGCAGTATTTAGTCAGATTCTATCTGACGTGTTATTATTATTAGGAGGATTCTGTGGCATTTCGACTATTTGAACAGTTCTATTACTTCTTCCAGACGTGTTACGCTCTGGATGGTACCTACTGTCGGGTTCATTCATGAGAATATGTTCTTGCGTATGATTTTGCTGTTGGTATGACCGACTGTTGTTAGATGTTCGCTGAAAATTGTCCTCATTATTTTTACGTCTGTCGTAATAGTCATTCCTATACGGTGCATTACGATAGGAATTGAAATACTGTCTTCTTTGTACGTAGTTGTTTCCTTGCTGACGTACGTTACTATTTGTTGGACCAGGGGCTATACGTCCACGCGGCGAAACATTAAAGCCTGGTTGACCTTGTGTATTCCATTGTTGGGTAGGTATGTTAACCGGCTGGTTTTGATGTTGTTGTTGTGAAACACCTCTATTGTTACTAAAGTGTTGTTCCTGTTGCTGAAAATTTTGACGGTATTGATAATTAGAATTTTGCCTGTTATTAAAGTTTTGGTAATTGTCGTTCCTAAAACGTCTGTTATCTTTCCGATTGGAATTACGTCCCTGATCATAATTGTAGTACTGTTGTTGACCTTGGTTGTTACTCAAAAAGTTTTTGTTTACAAAAGAATAATCAGATTGTTGTACTTCCAAGAGCTGTAAAAGATCTCTGAATGCTGAAATGTTTTCTTTTTGCTGGCCCGTTAGAAGTGACACTCGTAATGACCGTGGTAATTTAGAGATGCATAGTTGTATAAGTGCGGATTCACTGTACGGTTCACTTAGGTACTGGTTTTGTTGTACCATATGCTCAAAAAATTGCGTTACACTGGGAAAATTTGAGTTTTCATAGTTTGGCAAACTAATTAGTTGGTCTTTAATTCCGCGCTGTGTCGTCTTCGACCAGTACGCTGACAGAAAAGCATTCTGAAATTCCTCTACCGAGTAACACTGTCTCGCGATCGGTCTCATACGAGTTGCCGGTTCGCCTTCCAAAAAACTGCAAATAAATTCAAGTTTATGTGTTACAGGCCAAGTCGGTGGAAGAGCAAAACTAAACTGTTGAATCCAATCCAGTGGGTGAATCTGCGTTCTATCGTTTTTGAAAACCTTAAACTTTCTCACTGACAGAAAATGTTTGTAGTCGAAGTTATCATCTCTGCATGATGGAACAGGTTCAGGATCGTAAGAGTATCTATTGAACTGTGGTTGTTCGGAATCTAAGTCCCGTACTCTCTGCAGATTACCCAAATTATACGCGCTGCGTGAGTCTGACACATGTTCATAAAGTGGCGTCTGTTGTGTATTATTAACAGAAGTGTTTTTCATTTCTGTTACTTCTTGTTGTAAATTTGATAACTTCCTACGTAACGTGTTGTTAGATGAATCGATCTCATTAATTGTCTGCTGTAAATTTTGAAATTCAGGTGTTTGGATAAATGAAACAGGTGCAGTATCGTCTGATTTATTGTCATTAGTATTTTCGATAACATCAATACGACTGGCCAATTCATCACATTTTTCAGTCAGTATTTTAACCTGATCATCGGTTTTAGAATCAGACGCATTAATCTGTTTTTGCAACTTGCGCGTAGTTTCGCTCAGTTTT
Source organism: Schistocerca piceifrons (assembly GCF_021461385.2). Lineage (NCBI taxonomy): Eukaryota > Metazoa > Arthropoda > Insecta > Orthoptera > Acrididae > Schistocerca > Schistocerca piceifrons. The sequence continues at coordinate 529,714,979 of NC_060144.1, read as the reverse complement.
TTAACATCACCTTTGATAACATCACAATCCTGTGTTAGATCTAATTGTTCGAATCTGTCTGTCACTGTTTGAATATTTACTGTGTGTGTATCTGTTTTTGATTTAAGATCAGAAATTTCATCCCGTAATTCCGCGTTCAATTGTTCTATGGTATTAATTTTGTCGGACACTGTAGTAATATTATTGTCTACATACGTCTTCGCTTTCGCGAATATTTTACGTTTGTCCTCTTGTCTCTGAGCAGTGATTGTTTCCATGACTTGTCGTTTTACTTTGTTTTGATCCTGAATAAATCTGCGGAAACGCGTATCACTGTTCTGTATGTGCTGATTAAAGCGCTCGTTAATCTGAGTGTTCTGCTGTTCGAATTTCGCGTCTATCTTTGCGTCCATAGTGCGCGAAAGTTCTACCGTCATTGCTCTAAACTCGTCCCGTAATTGTGTAGCTTTTTCAGAGAACTGTTTGGCGACTCCGCTAATTTCGTCTCTGAGTGTATCTGTCGCGGCTGTTTGCATTTCCCTTAATTCTTGCGCAACCGACTTTATTTCTTCGCTATTTTTTTGTGAACAAGCCTCAATTTCCACGCGCAACTGTTCCTTAGTGTCATGGCACTGCGCGGCAACGGCTGTAATTTGTTCACTAAGTTGTCTGGAATTGTCGTCTAATTTTTTATTAAGTTGTTTGAGATTTTCGTCATTATTGTCAAGTTTCTCATTTAAGTGTTTGTTATCTTCCCTAAGTTGTTTGAAATTGTTGTCTGTTTTCTCATTCTGTTGTTTGATATCTATCAATATTGCCATAAATTGCTCCAAGGTGACATTACCTACTCTATTCTCAGTACTGTTTGATGGTGTTTCTACAATTGTCGCGTTTTGTATGACCATTTGGTCATTCTGTAATTTACAAAAAGGTTTATCAGCCGTATGTATACTGTCGGTCACTATTTCGGAATTAAATAGATCCATCGTACTTTGTGTGATCTGTTCATATTCATTAGACAAATTTGTCTGTTCGTTACTTGGGTTTTCCAAATCGGGTGTGTTAAGCTCTGCAGCGCTCATTACAATAGAGCGTTCTGCGTCATCAATTGTCGTCAAGTTAACAGACGAGACAATTGAGTTCGTTTGTTCATCATTAAGGTGAAAGTCATCATTAGTGGTTGGAATGCACTGATTGTTAGTGAACGCAGGATTGTCATCATTACGTTGCGTATCACAATTACTATCGGTCACGTTGTTTAAGTCGGTAATTTCATTCACAATACTTCGCGATACACTATTCACAGTCTTTCGCGGCATTTTTACAATAGTCAAAATTTTTCACAAAACAAATCAACACAATGCAAAAGCAACACACAAATACAACAAAGCAACAAATTGCCGTTGACCTGTAGAGAGAAAGTCACAATATTATTAAAAGCGTTGCGCTAAATCCTAATTATATCTAAGCAAACAAGAGCAGATATCTGACTGTCGCTCAAAAGACTCTCAACGAAATTCGATCCTGGACTGGGTGTCGCCAAGTGTAACCTCCCCACCGTAATTTAAAAGAAAAAGAAAAGACAATACTTAATACAAATGGGAGCCGAGTGTAACCTCCCCGCAAAATTTATAATAATTGACAATATTATTTAGGGATGCTAATGGACATTGCTCTATGCGTAACCTGCCCACAATGAAATGTACTGACAATGGCAACAAACACGTGAAATTCGCAATCTGACTCAAATATAAATCCTTCAAAATTAAAGTCCATTCAGTGACAAGAAATTTCAATTAAACCGAAATATCGGTCTTTGACCCTGTGTAAAACAATCAGAATTAAAGTCTTACCTCAGAATAAATAGATGTCACATATCTGCTCTTGTTGTTGCGCACCGCTCGGAGGAACTGCATTGCAAATAATAATATTCTCTTTTTTTTTTGTGATTCTAGTGAAATTTTTTCTTCAAAAGAAGTGGAATGAAATGGGAAGTGCAACGAGATCTTTAGTTCAATAAAAAATTAAATTTTTGAAGAAATGCTTTTGAAATAAAAAATTATTATTGGGGAACTTGTTGGAGAATAATTACAATAAATAAATTTTTACATTATCTAATGATTATATTAATTAATGGTATACCTTATTCATCATCTTGACCAGTGTTGCCGACCGCCTACATCACACAACCGCCCTGGGCTGCTACTACTGACCGACCGCTCTGCATGACAATTAGCGTACCGCACGCGACGACTACTGACTGAGTACTGCTCTCAACTAGACAGAGCTACAGACTCGCAACGACTGAACTGACAGACTCGCAACGACAGACTGACTGCAACTGACTGAGAACCGCTCGCAACACTCGCGCGGTCAAGCGCATACTCTCTGGTCACAGATGCTACAATGCCTCGCCATCGCTGCTATGTTACATACGTGTTTCAATATCTGCTGCATGTATTCTCGTTTACCAAACGCTACCTTGGCCAGCAAGATCGCCGGATCTGTCGCCAGTTGGGAACGTTCGCTGCATTACGGGCAGAGCCCTCCAACCGGCCCGGAATTGTGACGATCTAACGTACCAGTCTGACAGAATTTGGCACAATATCTCTCAGGAAGACACCCAATAACTCTACTAATCACTGCTAAGACGAGTAAGGGCCAGAGGTTATTGATTTACTCTACTTCTGAAGCTCTGTTTCTTCAATAAGTCACTCAATTTTTCTGGAATTGTAACATTTTTTTTTTTTTTGTCTTTACATGCGCATCACATCTACCGATCTCCATACCAGTCGGATAGTTCTTTCGTGACGCAGCTTTTTATTTCTTTGGTCTTAGAGTGTATTTTTGGCCACGACGTTCTGTAAATATCAGTTTATTTGGAGGCAGTATCGTTTGATGAACAATTATTATGCCGAAGTTTTATTGTGGTTTCAGGCGTTTGAGGCGGTAGATATGTACAGGGTTATTACAAATGATTGAAGCGATTTCACAGCTCTACAATAATTTTATTATTTGAGATATTTTCACAATGCTTTGCACACACATACAAAAACTCAAAAAGTTTTTTTAGGCATTCACAAACGTTCGATATGTGCCCCTTTAGTGATTCGGCAGACATCAAGCCGATAATCAAGTTCCTCCCACACTCGGCGCAGCATGTCCCCATCGATGAGTTCGAAAGCACCGTTGATGCGAGCTCGCAGTTCTGGCACGTTTCTTGGTAGAGGAGGTTTATACACTGAATCTTTCACATAACCCCACAGAAAGAAATGGCATGGGGTTAAGTCGGGAGAGCGTGGAGGCCATGACTGGAATTGCTGATCATGATCTCCACCACGACCGATTCATTGGTTTTCCAATCTCCTGTTTAAGAAATGCCGAACATCATGATGGAAGTGCGGTGGAGCACCATCCTGTTGAAAGATGAAGTCGGCGCTGTCGGTCTCCAGTTGTGGTATGAGCCAATTTTGCAGCATGTCCAGATACACGTGTCGTGTAACGTTTTTTTCACAGAAGAAAAAGATGCCGTAAACTTTAAACCGTGAGATTGCACAAAACACGTTAACTTTTGGTGAATTGCGAATTTGCTGCACGAATGCGTGAGGATTCTCTACCGCCCAGATTCGCACATTGTGTCTGTTCACTTCACCATTAAGAAAAAATGTTGCTTCATCACTGAAAACAAGTTTCGCACTGAACGCATCCTTTTCCATGAGCTGTTGCAACCGCGCCGAAAACTCAAAGCTTTTGACGTTGTCATCGGGTGTCAGGGCTTGTAGCAATTGTAAACGGTAAGGCTTCTGCTTTAGTCTTTTCCGTAAGATTTTCCATACCGTCGGCTGTGGTACGTTTAGCTCCCTGCTTGCTATATTCGTCGACTTCCGAGGGCTATGCGTGAAACTTGCCCGCACGCGTTCAACCGTTTCTTCGCTCACTGCAGGCCGACCCGTTGATTTCCCCTTACAGAGGCATCCAGAAGCTTTAAACTGCGCATACCATCGCCGAATGGAGTTAGCAGTTGGTGGATCTTTGTTGAACTTCGCCCTGAAGTGTCGTTGCACTGTTATGACTGACAGATGTGAGTGCATTTCAGGCACGACATACGCTTTCTCGGCCCCTGTCGCCATTTTGTCTCACTGCGCTCTCGAGCGCTCTGGCGGCAGAAACCTGAAGTGCGGCTTCAGCCGAACAAAACTTTATGAGTTTTTCTACGTATCTGTAGTGTGTCGTGACCATATGTCAATGAATGGAGCTACAGGGAATTTATGAAATCGCTTCAATCATTTGTAATAGCCCTGTACGTCTTCGTATTTGAGAGGAACACATCCTCAGGTCCTATCGAGTAATTTGCTGACGGCCTAGATTTGCATTTAATAATTATTGACGTGAAATTTTGGATTATCTGTGTGGACTGCATTATTTCGAAGAACAGAGACTTCAACTTTTTCTGAGAAATTTTAATATTTTTTCTAAAATTGTACACCCTAAAGAAAGTGTCAGCTCTTTGTTACTTCACGAAGCATGAGAGACCGTAACTGACAGCAGAGACGATGCTAAGGTGGAGTGATTGGAAGCAGAAGTAGACACACAAACGATTCAAAACACAATGGTTGCCTGTTTAATAGCGTGTTGGTAAATTTTTGAACGCAGTACAGCAGTGATTCTTCGTGGTATGGTTTCGACGAGCACTTGGTAGGTTTCCGGAGGCAGGTGGTACTTTTTATTTACATATGTGGCTGCCGACCGCGGGTAGTTACCTGTAAAAGTGGTACTGGGCACGATCCTATACAAACACTGCCCAGTCACATTAGTGTGACACCGCCTTTGTTCGACGCCGATGTACAACAACAGCTCACAGAGTCAGGTGCCAACACTAACAGTTTAAGGTGTAGGCCTATAAAGCGTGTCGGGGGGACGAGGAAAGACTGTGGTCATTGTTGCATTGCGGAAACAGGTCGATTTATCTGACCATTAAAAGGACATGATCATTGGCTTTTGGGCCAAGGGTGAAGCACTCCCGAAACGGCTAAGTCTGCAAACCGTTCGAGTGTCGCCGTAGTAATCGTAGGCCTACACCGTGCGTGGCAAAATGGTGCTGTCCAAAACTGGATCGGAAGCAAGTGTGATGCACCACGGGTCATAGATGACAGGAGTGAACGACAGCTCCGAAGATAAGTTCGGGAGAATAAATGTGCAACCGTTGAGCAACTGAGCACCCAGATGAACCAAGGGGCTACCAAAGAGTGTCTGCTCAGCGAGCGTTGAGCTAACGTTGCTGCGTGTTGCCCTATGCATCAGGCGACTGGTTCACGCAGCCATGATGACTGCTGTTCACCGGCGAAGAAGGCTGGACGTGCACTGAGCGGCGACAGATGAATTTTGAGATTGATCACGTATTATGTCCCATCGGCGTGAAACGTCGGGAAGCAAGCCCCTTGCAACTGTCTTCGGAAGGCTCCAGAACGGCAGAGGGAGCGTTATGGTCTGGGAAACGTTTTCGTGGTAATTCCTGGGGCACATAAGGCACAACAGATCAACACAAGTATGCATCCAATCTTGGGGACCACTTCTATCCATACACATAGTCTGCTTTGCCTCAGCAGGATGGCTTCTACCGGCATGACAATGCGATCTGCCACACAGGTCACAGTGTACGTGAGTGGTTCGAAGAGCACCAAGGTGAGTTTACCGTTCTTGCCTGGAATAAACTACCCCGATTGGAACTCAGTCGAGAATCTGTGGGACCACCTCGAGTCGGCTGTTCGCACCATGGATCCCCAACCCAGAAATCAAGCGCAGCTGGCCACCGCACTGGAGTCGCCGGCGCTCACATACCTGTCCTCAGGCTCTTGACAGCTGGTCACATTCATGTGACTGGAGGGCGTATTTATCGAGTAGTGTTTTATGACTTGTATCGGATTACGAAGACATTATGATTATCACATTTCAGAAATGAGGTATCCTTCACGCAGAGACAGAGTCATCAGCTGTCTGTAGTATGGTAGTTGTTATTACATAATCTGTAGCATGGTCATAATCGATGCTAACGACATCTAATATAAGTACATTTCGATACAGTCAGTAGGACTCCACTAAAATAAGATGACCCAAGTCACAGGTTTCCGTGTGGAAGGAGAAAAAGGAACGGAATTTGGATTTAATTTCCCGTCGAAGTGTGAAGTACTGTGGGACCCCCACGAAGAGACTGAAGCAAAATATGCCATCTCTCACTTTACCGTGTGATTTCTTGCATACAGACAACACAAAAATGTCTCCAGCGGGAATTTCGTTGTAAGAGGTCCATGATTAAGGAATTTGTTGTTAGCGCACTCGAGTAGATGTAATTTCGATGGATTTCTCACGCGCTGCCTGCGATATGTAAGCTATAAGAGGATCTCAGACCAAAGAGCAGTGTTGACTGCAGTAGGAACTGTGTGTTAGTAGCCTTAAGTAGTTGCTAGCAGTCGTGTGTGTGGAGTTGGCTGGGCCGGTCGTGGGAGCGATGGCGGTGCCTGAGCGTTGTAGTATAAGGTAAAAGCAGCCTCGCACATGTGTAGTATTGTTATATCAAGTCCCACGTAAACGTTTTAAAAAAATCTCTTAATAATATTCTTTCTCATAAAAATTAACTTTCGACAATCATTGCACTCAATTTAAAGATTTTACTAATTTCTCCAATTCTTGGTCATCCTGATTATTGTAAAGAAAAATCAGTTCTTTCTTTTTATACATGACAAATCTATCGGCCAGCATTGCACTGAGCTGTGCCAGAAAAATTTCTTATAGGAGCAGATATATACGCGTTATCCGGCGACCTTATTGAGGTAAGAATTTTCTATTTATTCAGAATGATCTTTCAGGGCCATGCCGCAGCAGTGCTGAAGTCCAAAATTCACCTATTTAAATTCAGTCATTATCGAAAGGTTATAAGTGAGCGACAATTTTTTATTGAGAGATTAGTCACATTTTATTATTGGTAGGTTACGAAATTTTACTGTTGGTAGGTTTTGGAGTGTATCTGTTGGAAAGTTACGCTGAATGTGAATTATATAAGTAATTACATTTTATCGTTGGGAGGTTTCGGAATTTTTCTGTTGGGAGGTTACACTGAATGTGAATATTATTTATATTATTTTATTTTGTGGGGAGGTTACACTAAATGTGAAAGATAGTTAGATATTTTTATAGTGGGGAGGTTACACCGTCTATCATATATCTTCAGTACGAAGTGGGCGACTGAGAATGGTATTTTGGCTCACACGGTAATCGCATATATGAGTTTCTTCGTTCAAGAAATAACATCCACATCTACATGACTACTCTGCAATTCACATTTAAGTGCTTGGCAGAGGGTTCATCGAACCACAATCATACAGTCTCTCTACCATTCCACACCCGAACAACGCGCGGGAAAAACGAACGCCTAAACCTTTCTGTTCGAGCTCTGATTTCTCTTTTTCTTTATGATCATTCCTACCTATGTAGGTTGGGCTCAACAAAATATTTTCGCATTCGGAAGAGAAAGTTGGTGATTGAAATTTCGTAAATAGATCTCGCCGCGACGAAAAACGTCTTTGCTTTAATGACTTCCATCCCAACTCGCGTATCATATCTGCCACACTCTCTCCTCCTTTACGTGATAATACAAAACGAGCTGCCCTTTTTTGCACCCTTTCAATGTCCTCCGTCAATTCCACCTGGTAAGGATCCCACACCGCGCAGCAATATTGTAACAGAGGACGAACGAGTGTAGTGTAAGCTGTCTCTTTAGTGGACTTGTTGCACCTTCTAAGTGTCCCGCCAATGAAACGCAACCTTTGGCTCGCCTTCCCCACAATATTATCTATGTGGTCTTTGCAATTGGAGTTGTTGGGGGTTGGGTTGTATTGGGGAAGGAGACCAGACAGCGAGGTCATCGGTCTCATCAGAGCAGGGAAGGACGGGGAAGGAAGTCGGCCGTGCCCTTTGAAAGGAACCATCCCGGCATTTGCCTGGAGCGATTTAGGGAAATCACGGAAAACCTAAATCAGGATGGCTGGACGCGGGATTGAACCGTCGTCCTCCCGAATGCGAGTCCAGTGTCTAACCACTGCGCCATCTCGCTCGGTCTGGAGTTGTTCGTAATTTTTACACCCAGGTACTTAGTTGAATCGACAGCCTTGAGAACTGTACTATTTATCGAGTAATCGAATTCCAACGGATTTCTGTTGGAACTCATGTGGATCACCTCACACTTTTCGTTATTTAGCGTCAACTGCCACCTGTCACGCCATACAGCAATCTTTTTTAAATCGCTTTGCAACTGATACTGGTCTTCGGATGACCTTACTAGACGGTAAATTACAGTATCATCTGCGAACAACCTAAGACAACTGCTCAGATTGTCACCCAGGTCATTTATATAGATCAGGAACAGCAGGGGTCCCCAGGACGCTTCCCTGGGGAACACCTGATATCACTTCAGTTTTACTCGATGATTTGCCGTATATTACTACGAACTGCGACCTTCCTGACAGGAAATCACGAATCCAGTCGCACAACGTAGACGATACCCCATAGTCCCGCAGCTTGATTAGAAGTCGCTTGTGAGGAACGGTGTCAAAAGCTTTCCGGAAATCCAGAAATACGGAATCAACCTGAGATCCCCTGTCGATAGCGGCCATTACTTCGTGCGAATAAAGAGCTAGCTGCGTTGCACAAGAACGATGTTTTCTGAAACCATGCTGATTACGTATCAATAGATCGTTCCCTTCGAGGTGATTCATAATGTCTGAATACAGTATATGATCCAAACCCCTACTGCAAACCGACGTCAATGATATAGATCTGTAGTTCGATGGATTACTCCTACTACCCTTCTTAAACACTGGTGCGACCTGCGCAATTTTCCAATCTGTAGGTACAGATCTATCGGTGAGCGAGCGGTTGTATATGATTGCTGAGTAGGTAGCTACTGTATCAGCGTAATCTGAAAGGAACCTAATCGGTATACAATCTGGACCTGAAGACTTGCCCGTTTCAAGCGATTTGAGTTGCTTCGCAACCCCTAAGGTATCTACTTCTAAGAAACGCATGCTAGCAGCTGTTCGTGTTTCAAATTCTGGAATATTCCATTCGTCTTCCCTGGTGAAGGAATTTCGGAAAACTGCGTTTAATAACTCCGCTTTAGCGGCTCAGTCGTCGGCAACAGTACCATCGGCACTGCCCAGCGAAGGTATTGACTGCGTCTTGCCGCTTGTGTACTTTACATACGACCAGAATTTCTTCGGGGCTGCCTTTGTAGCGCAGTAGAGAGTGTTACGTTTGAATACTCGGGGTGCAAACTGTAACTTCCATTTCCCCATATTTGTGCTCATGCTGACAGTTATGTGCCCAAATTTGGAAACTGTGTGTGACTAAACCTCTTACTTAACAATGTTTGTTATTGACATTACTGTATAGGTTATACAGTTTAGCAGAACCTATTATATCCTAAATTTCTACAAGAATATGGTGCCTCACAGTCAAAGCAAGTCTTCTGAATTCCGACTGCAGTGTCGTCTATGTACTCTGATCTGGAATAGCCCGTACAACACTACTGCTATTTACTGCAAACTGGATACGGCCATCTGTAAATGAGTAGAAAGAGCAGCTGTCAGCAGTGTGCAGAATGACTTGCTCATAAAGCACTCACAACGTAATGATTACCTGTCGCGTATTCAAACAGTGCACTGTTAGAATATACGTTTGCTAAATTATATAAAAATTTTACAAACGAATATACTTCGCTAATTCCATCACAGAAAGTTCGTTTAGTCACTCCACCGTTTTTACCTGCAACGGATAACTCATCTCTGATCTGTCTGCTTAGCCGCATAATATGAAATACATATCTACATATTCATGAAATAAACCACTGCACTGCTAATTGCCTTCTAAATTGCTTTAAGATGTCTCCAAATAAGAATTTTGCTATCTCTGCAGACATGCAGATTGCTGTCCACGGAATACCGCATGGCGTGACAGTGCAGTAATGTTAGGATTTGCATTGTAACTATGTGGATAAACATAAATGTAAATCAATGGATAGGTGGCTGTAACTTGAAAGTATATTAAGACACTTTTAATGATACTGAAGTGAATCGTACTAACATGAGACTATACTCTTCCTTAGCATTATACGAGTAAAAAAACAATGAAAACTGACTCAAAGAAACAGTACGGCACTTAAGCTACGAAATTTATTCTAGGTTATCTTTCTCTTTTTTCATACTTTTAACTGGAATTGTAGGATGACGAATAGTTGGAATTCTGCATACATGATCAATTATTTGCCTGGATACCAAAATGTAGATAGCTCTGAACAAAACGAAATCATTACACTACTGTAATCACAGGGCTAGTGCTCGCACCAAGAAAGAACTCTGCTTATGTTACCTTTCTCCAAACGTGCCGTCTCTCTATGGAATCATCTCAAATTTATCTTCTATCCTCAGCCACACTAGCGAACATCTGAAGTAAATTTCATGCTCTGCTCAGCACGTCCGCCATTAAAGCTCCTCTCTCACCGAACACACAATGCCCTCTATCGTTGCTTTCTCTCTCTTTCTCTCTCTCTATGTCATCTACTGCTAACATAAGCTCTGGTAGCCAAAGAGTAACGCATCACTGATGTGTTCAGGCATCGCAAGACGCTCATAATGGCTGAAGTTCGAAACAAAGCTGCCGTCTATCACTGTATTTAATCCTTTCAGTGTTTCATATCCCGATCGGACTTGAGTAAGGCATCGTTAACAGAGAAAACACATTCCATTACAAAATGTGACTGTGATGCCTAAACAAAAACGCTTCTCTTTTTTACCAATATTAAAGTCCCTAAAATCTTGGTGAAAAAAAGTTGCTTTGAAAGGCAGCGGCATACACCATTGTACTCTTTCACTGATTTTTAAATTAACACAAATCTTAACAATCCCTAGGGCGCAACGATGTTTTTGTTAACATTTATTCCACGTTCACACTGGAGTTTGCCATTGCTGTATTTAGTTTCCAAATGAATCTCTCACTTTGTAACTTTCAGACAATAATGTGTTTCGCCAATGCATGCTATTCACAAACAATGACTATACTTATTTGTCCACTACTTTTTGTACAATTACGAATAAACTTACGCGAATAAAAAAAAGAACCATAAACTCCGTCCACAGGCCCTGAAGGGCCCACAAGTACCGTCCAAACGTGGTATCATACTCTGCCGACGGCTCCATCAGATTTTTGTACGGAGAGGTGTAGGGTCAGCGCACTGCTCTCCCGGCCCTTATCAATTTTCGTGACGTGGAGACATTACTACTCGGTCAAACGGCTGCTCTGCTGGTGTCAGCAGACTGAGTGCGTACCATTTCACAAAAGAAAGATCCCTGGCAGCACCAGGAATCGAACCCAGGTCATCAGTTTGGCAGTCTCTGTCAGTGTCGTCCTCCTTTTTCTTTGTACACTTGCTCGACTCCCCGCCCTCTGTCCAAATCTTTTCTCAACCAGCCCATCGTCTACTCTCCCGTCTCTTTGTCCATCTCCTCATCTTCCCTTTCTCTACCTATTTCTCCCTCCTCTCTCTCTGCCCATCCCCTGTTCACCCTACCCGTGTCCGTTTCTTTCTTCCTCCTTTCTGCTCATCTCCTCCTCCTTCCTTCTGCCACCACCTTATCACTCTCCAACCACAACTGGAGGGTCTTTCTTTCCAGATAGTATATAATATGTGTACCAAGTTCATTTGACATTGATTGTAGGATTTAGGAGGAGCTCTCTACCCGTGGATTTGTGAACGTACGCACATGTCATATACATTTAACATATTTTAGATGTATTTTCACACATATTTTACCTGTACCTCTGGCGAATTTCGCCCTGCAGTTTTCTATCTAAGGGTACTCAATGTTTATGACGTCGTATTTCCCGAACTACAGGTCGTACAACGATACAATTTTGCAGGTAGATTCAGTCGCATGTTTGGGAACCGTCAGTGAAATATGTCACTAATTGAGATAGTAGTAAAGAGGTACTAAATTAAAACTTCATACATGATGTGACAGTTTTTCAAGCGTATGAGGTTTTATTATCCCGTATCTCCTGAACTATGGCTCGTACAATGACTTTTTTTTTCCAGTTACACTCAGTAGTAAATATGAATACAGTCTGCAAAATATGTTGCTTATAGTCAGTAGTGAAGAAGTAATAAATCAAAAGACTGTGCCTGATATGGCAGTTCTGATGCATGAACAGCGAAAATGTAGTGAGCGATAAACTTTTCTTTCCTTTCGTCATTTTGTGGGTAATCGATCTGGTGGCTTAGGAGGAACCGACGAACGTACATACATACGCACATACACTTTTGTAATACGTATGGATTTTAGCCAGTCTGGTGTCTCAGTTGCTGTACAGGTATTACAGCATGTCTCTCACAGGACGTATGTAATTACTTTCTCAATACTAACATGGACGAAAGTAGAATCGTTTTTATTATTCTACTTTGTATGAGATTTTTATTTTAAGCGTTCACCCTCTTCTCTTACCACGCACTGCACTACTTCATGTTTCCCTGCACATTTTAAGAACTGCTTGTTTCTTCTCTACTCTTTCCAATTCCATCGTATACATTGAAGAGCCTAATATCGTGTAGGGCCCCCGCGAGCGCGAAGAAGTGCTCCAACACGACGTGGCATGGACTCGACTAATATCTGAAGTAGTGCTGGAGGAACTGACACAATCAGTCTTGCAGGTCTGTCCATAAATTCGTAAGAGTACGAAGGGGTGGAGATCTCTTCTGAACAGCACTTTGCGAGGCATCCCAGATACGCTCAATAATGTTCATGTCTGGAGAGTTTGGTGGCCACCGGAAGATTTTAAACTAAAGTGAACGTTCCTGGAGCCATTCTGTAGCAATTATGGACATATTGGATGTCGCATTGTCCTGCTGGAATTTCCCAGGGCCGTCGGAATGCACAATCGACTTGAATGACCACCTGTTAGAGTCGTATCTAGACGTAACATGGGTACTATATCACTCTAACTGCTCACACCCCACATCATTAGAGAGCATCCACCAGCTAGAACAGTCCCCTGCTGACATGCAGGATCCATGGATTCATGAGATTGTCTCCATAGCCGTACACGTCCATTCGCTCGATAGCATTTGAAACGAGACTTCCGACCAGGCAACATATTTTCAGTCATCAACAGTCCAATGAGGGTGTTGACGGGCCCAGGCTAGGCGTAAAGCTTTGTATCGTACAGTCATCAAGGGTACGCGAGTGGATCTTCGGCTCCGAAAGCCCATATCGATGATGTTTCGTTGAATGATTCGCACGCTGACGCTTATTGATGGCCCAGCGTTGAAATCTGCAGTAATTTGTGGCAGGGTTGCACTTCTGCCACGTCGAATGATTGTCTTCAGTCATCATTGGTTCCGTTCTTGCAGGATCTTTCTCCAGCCGCAGCGGTCAGAGATTCGGTGTTTCACGGGATTTCTGATATTCACAGTACACTCGTGAAATGGTCGTACGGGAAAATCCCTACCTCATCGCTACCTCGGAGATGCTGTGTCCCATCGTTAGTGCGCCAACTATAACACCACGCTGAAACTCACTTAAATCTTGATAACCTGACATTATAGCAGCAGTAACCGCTCTATCAACTGCGCGAGACACCGCGACGCCGTGTTCTGCCTGTTTACTTATCTCTGTATTTGAATACGCATGGGTATACGAGTTTCTTTGGCGCTTCAGTGTAAAACAACAACAACACACACGCGCGCACACACACACACACACACACACACACACACACACACACACACACACTTAAGGATATATGCGGATCGATCTACTCCTGTTTCTCTTGCCCTCCAATACTAAATACAACTTTCTCTAACTTTAAGCATTACGTAGTAACGTCACTTATGTTCACTATTGCTTCGCAACCACGTCATCTAGTTCAGTCGTACCCAGTCTCACACATCATTACAGTCTTGCCTAAGAGTCATTCCTTAACTACAATTTTCAATCGAAACAGTACGGTAAAAGTATCACAAGTTATTGGTCATAGGTCCTTTTTCTGTCAGGTAGTTCTTGTGTAATACTCGTTTGATTTTAACAGTTGTCAGTCTGGCTATTTGGTCTACACTTACGACTGGCGATGACAAGTTTGTCAATCACGGATCAGGTCAGTTAACCCTTTTCTAGCCGACGACTACTTCACCTACACTATAGTTACATAATTCTGTACTGGTTTTCACTGGGAAATAGGTACATCTCACAATAAATTTTATATTATATTTATCTTAGTCTTATATTTTCGATTTAAAAGTTACGAGCTTTATACTGTTTCGTAGTCAACAGCAGCTTTGCATTCCAACACTCTGAGAGCAGGGATGAAAACGTAGTGAGAGGCTCTCCTGGCCACGAAATAGGTTCTTTAATGAGTTACAGCGTAACATACTCAAGTCCATGTAGTTGAGTATAGAAGTTACTTTGATTTAGTAATTTACTTCATCTGCTATGTTATTGCACTTGATTTTCTTTTTTTTTTTTAAAGAAATTATCTGTTGACGGCTTGATTAAAAGTCTACACTACTAATGGTACCATATGAGTTATCTGAGGCTGAAATATACCATTTAAAATTTCAAGTAGAGAAGCTGCACCCCTGCAGAATGGTCTCACACAAGTCCTGTAATTTCCTTTCCCCGTACGGGAGTCATGTGATCTTCCCTGTTGGTTGAGTGATAACAAAACGATGCTATTTACTTGCAACTTTTGTCACTATCATACGCAAACTAGATTCAATTATACCGCACTTTTTTATATTTATAGCTAAATGCCGTCGTTACTGCAAATACTGTTTTCTCAACTACTTTCTCTGAATTTATCCTCACTTCACTGCAGAAGCTCTGTCCTCTGAAAGTTAAGGACGCTTTGCTCCATCTAGAAAGTTAAGTACTAAATGAGATAAATATAGGAGGAATTGTTCAAACATGAGTAATATTTGCTGGACGTCCACCTACTCAGCGTTTCGCCTTTCCTGTTTCTAAAGACCACTTGTCCAATAACTGGCGACAGCCTGTGCTATGCATCATGTACTCGGCAAATAAGCGCATTATGTTTCAGTGCAAATAAGAGTTGCGAAAGGAGAACTGCTCGGCTAATAAGTCATAATAACGGAGTGGACAGTCGCGCGTGGTTTACTGTCACTCTGTGGGCGTGGCTTCCGAGAAGGTCGTCGTGGTGCGTGCACTTGGGTGAACGTCTGTTGACCTTGCCTAGCTTGCAGAAGTCTTGCCGCTGTGTTAATTGCAGATAACTCCGTGTTGACGATATTCTTGTTTGCGTCAGAACTCACTAAGATTTCGATTTGCCCTTCTGGAAAGTGGAGAAAGTAGCTTATGGCGTCCTGTCAGAAATATGTGTGTGATTTTTAAGTATCTGCATCGCTTCTCCTTTCATGTATATCTGTTTTCTCTCAGCGTCTCAACAGAGCCAATAACGTACTCGAACAGTAATGGATATCTTAGACTGTGTATGGGTAAAACGTTTCATTCGTTTACTTTCAGTGCCAACTACCAGTCCTACACCAATCACAGATCGTCCTTAGCTCTGCCTGTATTATGCTACTGTCTTCTGGTGTTACAGACAACAGCACAGTCTGTGAACACTTGCAAGCAACTTATGACGTCACTCACTTGATCATTTACACGAGGCGTTTCAAAAAGATACGTACGAACTTCCAAAGAGCTGTGAAGGTCGTGTTATGGGATACAACACAGCCTGGGATCCGTCAGCGTACAAACTCTCATGTGGTGCTAAACGGGTAGCCTAGCGGCCGCCATTGGCCCCTCGTACTTCTATGGAATTTAGCGACGTCGGATGACGTTGCTGCATACTGACTCATATCTTCATTTCTTTCTTCACAATGTCTTCTACAATTTCACTAAGTCTCTCCGAGACCTTCTTTTATACCGTGTGTACGTCATAAACGCTAACGATGTAACAAACACTCACGAAGTTATTGTTACATCTCTCTATTTCGTAGCCGTTAAGAACGACGTTTTGAGTTCCGCCTGCTAGGACGTCGTGATTCCAGTCACAAACCTGATCCGAAGTCCGTAAGTTCATATTTTATTCACGAAACGATATTGTGGAAAGCTTTATATGTCTACCGTAAGTGAAAAACGTTGTTATTTATCGTGTCGGACCTCCTCTTGCTCGGCGTAGAGAAGCAACTCGAAGCGGCAGGGACTCAACATGTCGCTGGAAGTCCCCTACAGAAACAGTGAGCCATGGTGCCACTACAGCCGTCTATAATTGAGGAAGTGTTGTCGATGCCATCCATGTTCAATGGGTGGGCAGATACACTACTGGCCATTGAAATTGCTACACCAAGGAGAAATGCAGATGATAAACGGGTATCCATTTGACAAATATATTATACTAGAACTGACATGTGATTACATTTTCAAGCAATTTGGGTGCACAGATCCTGAGATATCAGTACCCAGAACAACCACCTCTGCCCATAATAACAGCCTTGATACGCCTAGGCATTGAGTCAAACAGAGCTTGGATGGCGTGTACAGGTACAGCTGCCCATGCAGCTTCAACACGATACCACAGTTCCATCAAGAGTAGTGATCGGTGTATTGTGACGAGCCAGTTGCTCGGCCACCATTGAGCAGACATTTTCAATTGGTGAGAGATCTGCAGAATGTGCAGGCCAGGGCATCAGTCGAACTTTTTCTGTATCCAGAAAGGCCCGTACAGAACCTGCAACATGCAGTCGTGCATTATCCTGCTGAAATGTAGGGTTTCGCAGGGATCGAATGAAGGGTAGAGCCACGGGTCGTAACACATCAGAAATTAACGTCCGCTGTTCAAAGTGCCGTCAATGCGAACAAGAAGTGACCGAGACGCGTAACCAATGGCACCCCATACCATCACGCCGGGTGATACGCCAGTATGGAGATGACGAATACACGCTTCCAATGTCGGTTCACCGCGTTGTCGCCTAGCACGGGTGCGAGCATCATGATGCTATAAACAGAACCTGTATTCACCAGAAAAATGACGTTTTGCCATTCGTGCACCCAGGTTCGTCGTTGAGTACACCATCGCAGGCGCTCCTGTCTGTGATGCAGCGTCAATGGTAACCGCAGCCATGGTCTCCGAGCTGATAGTCCATGCTGCTGCAAACGTCGTCGAACTGTTCTAGCAGATGGTTGTTCTGTTGGCTCGGGGATGGAGACGTGGCTGCACGATCCGTTACAGCCATGCAGATATGATGCCTGTCATCTCGACTGCTAGTGATACGAGGCCGTTGAGATCCAGTACGGCGTTCCGTATTACCTTCCTGAACACACCGATTCCATATTCTGCTAACAGTCATTGGATCTCGACCAGCGCGAGCAGGAATGTCGCGATACGGTAAACCGCAATCGCGATAGGCTACAATCCGACCTTTATCAAAGTCGGAAACGTGATGGTACGCATTTCTCCTCCTTACACGAGGCATCACAACAACGTTTCACCGGGCAACGCCGGTCAGCTGTTGTTTGTGTATGAGAAATGTCAGCACGTTTTAGGCGTCACCACTGGCGCCAACCTTGTGTTGAATGCTCTGAAAAGCTAATCATTTTCATATCACAGCATCTTCTTCATGTGGGTTAAATTTTGCGTCTGTAGCACGTCATCTTCGTGTTGTAGCAATTTTAATCGCTTGTAGTGTAAGTCGCTCGAATTGTCCTGAATGTTTTTCAAATCATTCGCGAACAACTGTGGTCCAGTGTCATTGCACATTGTCATCCATAAAAATAAAGTTAATTCATGGCTCCAAATTGTCTCCAAGGACGCGAACATAGCCATTTCCAGTCAGTGATCGACTGAGTTGGACCAAAGGACCCAGTCCATTCCATGTAAACACAGCCACCACCAGCTTGCACAGTGCCTTGTTGACAACATTTGTCCACTGTTTCGAGGGTCTGCGCCACGCTCAGAGTCTACCATTATTTCTTACCAACTGAAATTATGACTCATGTGACCAGGTCACGGTTTTCCAGTTGGCTAGGGTCCAACCGATATGATCATAAGTCCAGGAGACGCACTACAGGCGATTTCGTGCTATTAGCTAAGGTACTCGCGTCGGTCGTCTGCTGCTACAGTCCATTAACGCCGCGCTGTCCTAACTTATATGTTTGTCGTCCGTCCCACTTTGATTTCTGCGTTTGCTTCATGCAGTGTTCCTTCTCTGTTCGGACTGACAGCTCTACACAAACGCCGCTGCTCTCGGTCGTTGAGTGAAGGTCGTCGGGTACTGCAGTAGCAATGTTCCGTCCAATGCAGATTGACAGAGGTGATGATACCACGCGTATACTTGTCAATGGAATTCTAATGTTGTGGTATTAGCAGTCAAGATATCATAAGCGTAGATAATGTATTAAAGTGTCTCTTGATGTAGGCACGATAACGACGTAATCCTACCAGTAAAGATAACAAGATGTGGTTCCTAATGACCATTTCC
Organism: Schistocerca piceifrons; assembly: GCF_021461385.2. Classification (NCBI taxonomy): domain Eukaryota; kingdom Metazoa; phylum Arthropoda; class Insecta; order Orthoptera; family Acrididae; genus Schistocerca; species Schistocerca piceifrons. The sequence goes on along the minus strand of NC_060144.1, from coordinate 529,696,459 downwards.
AGAATGAAATTCTTCATGTCTGTTACGGACAAGCCTTCCATAGCATTTACTTCGTACTATCACCACTACATCTGTGACGAGATCCAGTACATCAACCATATGCACTACGGGTGCCCTAGACACAAAGCAGCTACTTAAGGTTCTGGTCAAGACGAAGCAGCTTCCCTCGAATTTGTTGATGTCCTTGACAAGACATAATAGAGACATTGTGGTATTGTTAAAAGTTGTCATTAAAATATTATCGACCACTTTGGCAGGAGGCTCTATAAATGCGGGTATAGATCAAGCTAAGGGGTGCGAGTTAAGAAGACAGAGTGAAGAAAACAAATGTGTTGATTTGAGTAGGGAAGAATAGGAACCATAAGAAAAAGGAAGAAAAACATTTAATGGGAGGCCACTCTGCAACAAGGAATTCAGGGAGGGAGACGAATAAGAAGATACCAACTAATGCACAGTGTGTGGGAGGAAAGCGATAACTACACGGGTATAGTTATGTATATGTCATATAACGCCAATGAACGTCAGTCCTATAAGATTGAGTCGGCTGTACCGGTGTGCCCTGAGGTCAATAAAATAAAATAAAAACATCAAATTCAACAATCCTATCACTCAGTTTTAAATTAGTCAAGCTATAAATATTAAACAACATTGCTGTGGAAGCTTTTAGGTGTAATAAGAAGCACAGAAACTTGGAAATTGAAAAACGAGGAGTAAATATATCAAAATATGGAAAACAGAAACTAATACAGGAGAATGGCAATGGGATGACAAAATAGATCGTCAGTTACCTCGGGAGAAAAGAATTAGATATACACTAGAATCGAAAACTTAAAAAAAGTTTAGAAATATACAACATAAAAGCAGCAGAAGCATTGTAACTAGATATTTTGAGAATGATACTGTTAAACTTTATTAGAAGGATTCCAAGGTACAGGCAATAAAAGACCAAGTGTAACATGGTTTGAAGAAAGAAAAAACAAAAGAGACGAGAGAATATTGGAAAGACAGAAAGGAGCAAATTTGGACTTGAAATTGTGTCGTGACCACTGGTTGGCCAACGGGGAAAGAAAAGAACATCTTAACATTAGAGGTGGCAGTATTGACGTACTGGTGATCCCCAGCGGCCACTGAAATGATGTTGAATAGGCCAAGTGAGAAACATACGCACAGTCAACCCCGGTCGATAGCTCGGAAAGACTTTTTGACCAAAAGTTTCCAGCACTCCAATGTAATGGGTAACTGACCAGCAGATGTGCCGAGAGGTGAACCCGGCGATATAACAGGAGACGGTGACTGCTCTTTTGTCAGTAGAGAAGCGGTGGTATAAGTTGTGAGTCAGCGGAACTCAATGACTTCGAGCGTGGACAAGTCATTGCATGTAACCGGAGTAACAAATCCATCAGACATTTCAACACTTCTAAATCCCTGTTGGTTATGTGACTGCCAGCAGAAACGGCGAAGAACATCATCCAGACATCCTGTACTGACGCACAGAGACCGTCGAACACTGCGGAATGTGATTGTAATGAATGACATGAAATCAGCGGAAAGAATCACTCTTGAGTTCCAAAGTGGTACCAGAAATCCAACTAGCATGTGTGTCGACTTAAAAATGTTGGAGCAGAATGATCGAACAGCTCCTCATAATGCATACTTTGCAGTAGTCACTGACTTGAGCCTCTTGAGATGGTGTAAAGGGCCGCGTTACTTTATAGAGAATGACTCTAAACGAGTGATTTGGAGTGAATAATGACGCATTACAAAACGGCATGGGAAGGTTTGGATTTGGCAAAAGTCTGGAGAGTGTTACCTGCTCTCATGTGTAGTAATGGTTCAAATGGCTCTGAGCACTATGGGACTCAACTGCTGAGGTCATTAGTCCCCTAGAACTTAGAACTAGTTAAACCTAACTAACCTAAGGACATCACAAACATCCATGCCCGAGGCAGGATTCGAACCTGCGACCGTAGCGGTCTCGCGGTTCCAGACTGCAGCGCCTTTAACCGCACGGCCACTTTGGCCGGCTCATGTGTAGTGACAGTAGTACAGTTTGGGGGAATTGGTGTTACGGTATGGGGATTTTTTTCGTGGTTAGCGTATGCTCCCTTAATTGCTTTAAAGGAAACACTAAATGCGGTCCGTGCGGGGTAGCTGCGCGGTCTTGGGCGTCTTGTCACGGTTCGCTCAGCCGTCCCCGTCGAAGGCTCGAGTCCACCATCCCCAGTGGGTGTGTGTGTTGTTCTTTGCGTAAGTTAGTTTAAGTTAGGTTAAGTAATGTGTAAGCTTATGGACCGATGACCTCAGCAGTTTAGAACAAATTTCCAAATTTCCTACTAAATGCGGAAAGATATGAACACATATTACAATTCTCTATGCGGCGTACATTAGAGGAACCGTTCGGAAACGATGATCATATCAGCATGACAGTGCATCCCGTCATGAAGCAGTATCGGTCAGGGCTGGCCGGTGTGGCCGAGCGGTTCTGCGCTCTACAGTCTGGAACCGCGTGGCCGCTACGGTCGCAGGTTCGAATCCTGCCTCGAACATGGATGTGTGTGATGTCCTTAGGTTAGTTAGGTTTAAGTAGTTCTAAGTTCTAGGGGACTGATGTCCTCAGTAGTTAAGTCTCATGGTGCTGAGAGCCATTTGAAGTATCGGTCCGGGAACAGTTTGTGGACAATATAATTCCTGAAATGGGTTAGTCTGTTCAAAGTCTCGACGTGAACCCAACGGAACGTCTTTGGGATGAGTTAGTAAATCGATTTAAAAAAAAAATGTTCAAATGTTCAGATGGGTAGAAATCTTACGGGAATTAACTGCTAAGGTCATCGGTCCCTACGATTACACACTACTTAACCTAAATTATCCTGAGGACAAATACACACCCATACCCGAAGGAGGACTCGAACCTTCCCCGGGATCAGCCGCACAGTCCACGACTGCAGCGCCGTAGACAGCTCGGCTAATCGCTCGCGGCAAATCGACTTCACTCCTGATCCCTGGATCCAGCATCATCTCCTCGTCTGATGGCGGCTCTTGAGTACGAGTAGGGTGCCATTCCTTCACACACGTGAAGACATATCATTGAAAGTATCCCCAGCAGAGTTCAAACTATCATAAATGCGAAGGATGGATAATATTGTACTCTTTACTCTGTCCGGAGAGTCCTCAAAAGGCCCAACTGTACCGACCGACAGTCGTGTCATCCTCGCCGATAGGCGTTAATGGGTGGAGGGACATGCGGTCAGCAAACTGCTCTCCCGCCCGTTGTCAGTTTTCATGACCCAAGCCACTACTTCTCTGTTAAGCAGCTTCTCAATTGGTCTCAAGAGGGTTGAGTGCACCTTACTTCTCGACAGCACTCGGCAGACGCGGATGGTAACCCATCCATGTGATTTCCTGTCAGGAAAATCGCAGTTCGTAGTAATAGACGGCAGATCATCGAGTAAAACTGAAGTGATATCAGGTGTTCCCCAGGGAAGCGTCCTTGGACCTCTACTGTTCCTGATCTATATATGACCTGGGTGACAATCTGAGCTGTTCTCTTAGGTTGTTCGCAGATGATGCTGTAATTTACCGTCTAGTAATGTCATCCGAAGACTAGTATCAGTTGCAAAGCGATTTAGAAAAGATTGCCGTATGGTGTGGCAGGTGGCAGATGACGCAAAATAACGAAAGGTGTGAGGTGATCCACATGAGTTCCAACAGAAATCCGTTGGAATTCGATTACTCGATAAATAGTAAAATTCTCAAGGCTGTCGGTTCAACTAAGTACCTGGGTGTTAAAATTACGAACAATTTTAGTTGGAAAGACCACACAGATAATATTGTGGGGAAGGCGAGCCCAAGGTTCCGTTTCATTGGCAGGATACTTAGAAGAGGCAACAAGTCCACTAAAGAGACAGCTTACACTACACTCTTTCGTCCTCTGTTAGAATATTGCTGCGCGGTGTGGGATCCTTACCAGGTGGGATTGACGGAGGACATCGAAAGGGAGCCAAAAAGAGCAGCTCGTTTAGTATTATCACGTAATAGGGGAGAGAGTGTGGCAGATATGATACGCGAGTTGGGATGGAAGTCATTAAAGCAAAGACGTTTTTCGTCGCGGCGAGATCTATTTACGAAATTTCAGTCACCAACTTTCTCTTCCGAATGCGAAAATATTTTGTTGAGCCCAACCTTCATAGGCAATAAAATAAGAGAAATCAGAGCTCGAACAGAAAGGTTTAGGTGTTCGTTTTTCCCACGCGCTGTTCGAGAGTGGAATGGTAGAGAGATAGTGTGACTGTGGTTCGATGAACCCTCTGCCAAGCACTTAAATGTGAATTGCAGAGTAATCATGTAGATGTAGATGTAACCAAACCCAACAGCGCTTAACCTCAGTGCTCTGACGGGAACTGGTGTTACCACTCCGGCAAGGTCCTTGACACATCCGATCTCAAGTTCAACTAATTAATACTCGGGTACTTTTGATCAGAAAGTGTACAAAGTGGTCGTAGGGAGTGGATCAAATCTGTTGGTGGACAGTATGATCAAGTGGCTTCTACAAATCTATGGATACGAGTGAGTCAGGAGAGCAAATGGATACTGGAAATTCCTCTGAGCGACACTGCAGCCTCCCCGGTTATCCGCGTCCGGCGCGCGTAGTGTGGGAACGCTCGGCAGCGCGGGCGCTCAGCCTTGGAGCCGCGGGAGAGGACAGAGCGAGAGCTTTCCTAACTGCGTGCGAACAGAGCGCGGCGCGTACGGCGGCTGGCTGCGGCGGCGGTGGGCAGAGGCAGGCGTAACGGCACCGGCAGCGGCGGCGGCGGCGGCGGCACCTCCAGCGTTGAGCAACCGCCGGCCCCGAGTGTCACTCCGGCGGCCGGCGTTACGTCAGCGGCCAAGGATGACCGGAGCCGCGGCGCTGGCGGCAGGCAGCCTCCCGGATGTCAAAGCTGGTTGCGAAACGCGGCTGCGACAGCGGCCGGGCCGCACTACTTCATCCTGTGCGCAGACAGGAGAGCGGCTCTCGCGGCCGGCACGTCCAGGCCCGATCTGTCAGCCGATCCAGCGCAGCCTGCCGCGGCGGTGGCGCGCCAGCATCGCGCCGTGCTGGAGCACGGCCAGAAATGCTTTATACTGCAACGGCTAGCCAGCTGCTGGTGCACGACGCACAACCAACAGTTGCAGAACACTTGCTCGTTAGACACTAACCTAGGAATACGCCCGAAGCACTGGTCTTCAGAAAACCCTTTCGTGGTTTCTTAGGTTAGATTAGAGATCGGATTACATTAGTACTTGTTCCATAGATCATGAATACGACACATCGTATTGATGTGGAAAGTGTCAGGTTAATAAAAGGTGCCCATGCAAGATATTACATTACGCAAAATATTGTAGTTGTTGTGTGATCTTCAGTCCCGAGACTGGTTTGATGCAGCTCTCCATGCTACTCTATCCTGTGCAAGCTTCTTCATCTCAAAGTACTTACTGCAATCTACATCCTTCTGAATCTGCTTAGTGTATTCATCTCTTGGTCTCCCTCTACGATTTTTACCCTCCACGCTGCCCTCCAATGCTAAATTTGTGATCCCTTGATGCCTCAAAACATGTCCTACCAACCGGTCCCTTCTTCTAGTCAAGTTGTGCCACAAACTCCTCTTCTCCCCAATTCTATTTAATACCTCCTCACTAGTTACGTGGTCTACCCATGTAATCTTCAGCATTCTTCTGTAGCACCACATTTTGAAAGCTTCTATTCTCTTCTTGTCCAAACTAATTATCGTTCATGTTTCACTTCCATACATGGCTACACTCCATACAAATACTTTCAGAAACCACTTCCTAACCCTTAAATCTATACTCGATGTTAACAAATTTCTCTTCTTCAGAAATGCTTTCCTTGCCATTGCTAGTCTACATTTTATATCCTCTCTGCTTCGACCAGCATCAGTTACTTTACTCCCCAAATAACAAAACTCCTTTACTACTTTAAGTGTCTCATTTCCTAATCTAATTCCCTCAGCATCACCCGATTTAATTTGACTACATTCCATTATCCTCATTTTGCTTTTGTTGATGTTCATCTTATATCCTCCTTTCAAGACACTGTCCATTCCGTTCAACTGCTCTTCCAAGTCCTTTGCTGTCTCTGACAGAATTACAATGTCATCGGCGAGCCTCAAAGTTTTTATTTCTTTTCCATGAATTTTAATACCTACTCCGAATTTCTCTTTTGTTTCCTTTACTACTTGCTCAATATACAGATTGAATAACATTGTGGAGAGGCTACAACCCTGTCTCACTCCCTTCCCAACAACTGCTTCCCTTTCATGCCCCTCGACTCTTATGACTGCCATCTGTTTTCTGTACAAATTGGAAATAGCTTTTCGCTCCCTGTATTTTACCCCTGCTACCTTCAGAGTTTGAAAGAGAGTATTCCAGTTAACATTGTCAAAAGCTTTCTATAACTCTACAAGTGCTAGAAACGTAGGTTTGCCTTTTCTTAATCTTTCTTCTAAGATAAGTCGTAAGGTTAGTATTGCCTCACGTGTTCCAACATTTCTACGGAATAGAAACTGATCTTCCCCGTGGTCGGCTTCTAACAGTTTTTCCATTCGTCTGTAAAGAATTCGCGTTAGTATTTTGCAGCTGTGACTTATTAAACTGATAGTTCGGTAATTTTCACATCTGTCAACACCTGCTTTCCTTGGGATTGGAATTATTATATTCATCTTGAAGTCTGAGGGTATTTCGCCTGTCTCATACATCTTGCTCACCAGATGGTAGAGTTTTGTCATGACTGGCTCTCCCAAGGCTGTCAGTAGTTACATTACACTTAATATTTTTAATTTTTTTTTTTTGGTGCTGGGGTGGGTGTTGGCGAAATTACCCACTTATTATATCCAAAAGTTCATCTAATGAATAGAAGGAGTTGCCATTAAGAAATTCTTTTAATCTCCTCTTAGACACTGTATGGGTATCTGTCAGACTTTTTATTATAATTATTATTTAGCGTATGTGGTTTTCAAGTACAAATAGTTTCATGTTTAAATACATACAGACAGATAAAGATAAAATCAACATGCATAATAACACATAAATAATGTCTCGTCTCATGGACATTCAATTAACGATAAAATAGGCATACACAGGTTGTTACAATAAGGTATCTTGTCATAGATAAGATAAAATTATCATATAGAAATTGTTGCTATAAGGTGATCCAGCAATCACATATATGTTATCAATAAAGTCTCTTTAAAGTTCTATGTCTAGGTTTTCCATCCACTCGACGGCTCCAGGGGAGGCTGCGTAAAGTTCTCGAATCGATCCTTTAAACGCAAGTTTAGGGCATTCCTGAATGATGTGCTGGATCGTTTGCAATGGATGTCCACAATCGCACTGTGGTGAATCTCGTATGCCCCATCTACAGAGCATCTCGCCACTTGTGCCATGACCAGTTCTGAGTCTATTGAGTATAACCCAAGTTCTTCTAGGCAAGTCTGTACCAGGTAGGTTTCCACCAGGTGATATTTCATTTCAGTTCTTGGATAGTCCAGTCTGAGACCATTCATTTTTCCATGAATCCATAGCATCGTAAGACGTAGCCATAAGGTTTTGAGCTGTTCTCCATGGTGGTCTTCTAAATCTTAGTCGGTAAAGATTTGGGGCAATGTCCTGATGGATTGGAGGGTTGATATTGGAGATTTTACGGCATTCGTTAACTAAGGCGGTTTGCCGCCTAAGATGTGGTGGAGCTATACTGCAGAGAACAGGAAGCCAAGGTAGTTATGGTTCTAATGGTATTGTTTAGTTGAGTATCCACTTTAGACGTGTGGCTGCTGTTAAGCCAAACAGGGCTGCAATATTCCGCAACAGAGTATACCAGGGCTACAGAAGAAATCTTCAGAGTATGTACATCAGCTTCCCAGCTAGTATTGGAGAGCTTTTGAATAATATTATTTCATGTACGTATATCAGCAGCAGTATCTATTAGCTGTGGTTTGAATGTAAGCGATCTATCCAATTTAATACCAAGATATTTTGAGTTTGGGTTATGCTTTAACTTTCTACCAGCAAAGGTAACTTTTGATGATATTAGGTAAGAGACCAAAGACTTTCGTGGCAGAATAATTTACCCCCTTCTGAGACAAAGTTAGATTTATCCTTGAGTTGTGAAGATCATCCTTTCTCCTAGTGTTGTAGCCATGTACACTGCTATTACTTTTGAATTCGTTCGGATTTTTAATAACAAATTTCATAAGGACTGATATAGCGTCAAATGGAAGCATGCGACTTTATGCAGGGTCATATAACAACTCACATCTAATTATTACGAACATTCGCATTACCGGTTTCAGCAAACTATTGTTCTCTCCAGATACGCTGAAAAAAATGACTCAAATCGCTCTGAGCACTATGGGACTGAACATCGGAGGTCATCAGTTCCCTAGAACCTAGAACTACTTAAACCTAACTAACCTAAGGACATCACACACATCCATGCCCGAGGCAGGATTCGAACCTGCGACCGTAGCGGTTGCGCGGTTCCAGACTGAAGCGCCTATAACCGCTCAGCCACTCCGGCCGGCTACGCTGAAAATCCACAGCTTCTTCATGATGTATAAACTCCAGTTATATGGCTACAGATCATCCTTAAAACGGTATGAATGATGTCAATAAAATTGTGTCACGTCTTTACATGGAAAAAGAGACTGAAATTAGAATATTTCCATGTGCACTTTACAAATGAGGTGACAAAAGTCATGGGATAGCGATATGCACACATACAGATGGCGGTAGCATCGCGTACACAAGGTGTGAAAGGGCAGTGCATTGGCGGAGCTGTCATCTGTATTCAGGTAATTCATGTGAACAGGTTTCCCACGTGATTATGGTCGCAAGACGGGAATTAGCAGACTCTGAGGGCGCAATGCCAGTTGCACCTACACGCATGGGACATAAAATTTCAGGAATTGTTAGGGAATTCCATATTCCGAAATCCACAGTGTCAGAAGTGTACAGAGAGTACCAAGGTTCAGACATTACTTCTCCCCAAGGGCAACGCAGAAGCCGGAGGTCTTAACGCCGGCCGATTTGGCCCAGCGGTTCTAAGCGCTACAGTCTGAAACCGAGCGACCGCTACGGTCGCAGGTTCGAATCCTGCCTCGGGCATGGATGTGTGTGATGTCCTTAGGTTTGTTAGGTTTATGCAGTTCTAAGTTCTAGGGGTCTGATGACCACAAAAGTTAAGTCCCATAGTGCTCAGAGCCATTTCGACCATTATCTTAACTTAACGACCGAAAGCAGCAGTGTTTGCGCAGAGTTATCAGTACTAACACACAAGCAACACTGACGAAATAACAGCAGGAATCAATGTGGGAGTACGACGAAATCATCTGTGAGGACAGTGCAACGATGTTTGGTTCAAATCGGTTCAAATGGCTCTGTGGCACTATGCGACTTAACTTCTGAGGTCATCAGTCGCCTAGAACTTAGAACTAATTAAACCTAACTAACCTAAGGGCACCACACACATCCATGCCCGAGGCAGGATTCGAACCTGCGACCGTAGCAGCCGGTCGGTTCCAAACTGTAGCGCCTAGAACCGCACGGCCACTCCGGCCGGCAACGGTGTTTGGCACTACTGGATTGTGGTAGCAGACGACCGATGCTTGTACCTTTGCTAATGGCACGACGCCGCTTGCAGCTCCTATTCTGATTCCGTGACCATATCGGTTTTACCCTAGACGTTTTCAGAATTGTGGCCTGGTCAGATGAGACTCGATTTCAGTTGGTAACACCTGATGGTAGGGTTCGTGTGTGGTGCAGACCCCACAAAGCCATGGACACAGACTGTCAAGCTTTGTGAGATGATGGTGGCACCATAGTGTTGTAGTCTGTGTTCACATGGAATGAACTGCGTCGTCTGGTGCAAGTGAACAGATCATCCACTAGAAATATATTCGGCTACTTGGAGACTATTTGCAGCCATTGATGAACTTCATCTTGTCAAAAAATGATGGAATTTTTATGAATGAAAATGAGCCATGTCACCGGGCCACAGTTGTTCGCCACGGCTTTGAAGAACACTGTGCACAGCTGGAGCGAATGATTTGGCCACCCAGACGGTCCGAAATGAATCCCATCGAAAATTTATGGGACATAATCGAGAGGTCAGTTCGTGCACAAAATCCTGGAGTGGCCAAGTCCATGCCAAGTCGATCTGCAACTCCAAGCCTTGCGAAAGGAGGTCCGACACGACGGTGGCAGGCATTCCATGACTTTTTTCACCTGAGGAAACACAGTGGTGAGCATAACTTAAGAACTGAAGTAACTTTATCATACCTCTATAAAACTTGGGCCATTCCTAGAAAGAAGAGTTACAGTGTACTACCCAATTAAACTGTAAGAAGTACGCAGTGAGACAAATGGAAATATGATTTTTATTCAAAAACAATAATTATGCTGAAAACACCACAATTCCTAGCAATCCCCCAGACATCACAAAAGACGGGACATGATTCTTAACAGGATGTTTGACGATGGGGTACGGCACTGCATGCTAAGCAGCATGCTCCCATGCTAGCCACAGGGCTGGTAACCAGTTCTCGTGGTTTGGCGTTTCAGTTCTCCATTACCGCGGTTGACTGCAGCTAGATGGACGATGGTGCATGTGGATGTACTGCGATAAGTCTTCTCAAATATCCCACATCTGGTTGAAGGAATCTGTGTCGCGGGAACGAGCAGGCTGGTCCATTGCAGAATATCCTGACATTCCAAGAGTTCTGCAGTTCAATGCGGTCGCGCATTACCATCCATAAAAATGAAGTCAGGGCCGAAAGCACCCCTGGAAAGACACACATGAGGAAGGCACCGGTCAGTGTGCCGTCTTCAAATGTTTGGATGTCACAATGCAAATGCGGGTTTGTGACTCTCAACACTACAACACCTGGAGCCAGGCTTACAGAAGAGAGGGGCAGTGGAAATAGGGAGAGGGGGGGGGGGTGTTGTTGGGGGGAGGGAAGGGGGGAGGACTACGCCTATAGGTGTAGCTGAGAATATCATCGTATTCTGTAGGTATGCACTTTTGTTTGTTGTATTCAACGCTGAAAGACAATACTTTTAAAGCAAAAGCAAGCATACGAAAATAAAAGTTATTAAAATTTCAAAACAAGTTATTTAAAAACATATATCCATACACCAGAGGCTGTCGTATTTTAAGATCGTAACACATTTAGGCTATTTGTGTCCAAGATAAAGCCGGAACCTAAATTCTATACTAGAGCAACAAAGATATACTTACGAAGTTGACCACACGAAGTCGGTTCGTTGCCTCACAGTATAGGCCTCTTCCATTGGCCTCCGTCGCTGACCATGCGGTCACAGGCACCCAGAGTCTCTGGGTCTCTATTGACTCCATCCGTCCGTCTTACTGTTGATCTACCAAAGGATTTCGTCCCATGCGACTTCCCTCCTACCGTTGCCTTCGCCATTATTTCTTCTCTTTTCAGTTCATATCCCAAGCTTTTAACCATTTTGCGCTTTCTTCATCTGTTACATCTCGTTCACTGAATAACGACTGGAAATATGTGTTTCTCCTTCTAAAAAAAATCTATTTTCTGACACAGTTACAAAGATTTTTCTTAATGTCTTGTTTCCGAAGCATATAATTTTTATTTTATGGCACAGTTGCCCTGTTAGAGCCGATTTTTGCTGTTCTTACTAACAGTTTGTCGCTAAATAGTTTGCCCATTGAGAATAGATACGTGTCTGCGGATTTTATCCGGGTCATTATCTCCTCCTCCACCATCTTATTCGCATTACCAGTACTTCATAGACATCTGAAGGACGTAGTCTTAAGTTCCATCTGTTTTACTGCCAGTGATCCCTCGGTTTCCTCATCTATAGCTATATCTGCACCGGCTTCTATACTGCGCAGGCCACGTTGGGGTGTTTGGCGGAAGGTGCTTCAGGTACCACTCTCACTTCCCCCTCGAATTTCTCTGATTTTATCTTCATGATATTTCTTCGTGAGGTTTACGTAGTATGAAACAGTAAACCATGTCACCATGCAACACCCCTCTCTTACAGCGTCTGCCACTGGAGTTGGTTATCATTTCTATGACAATTTCTTGCTTAATAAATCAACATGTAAAGAAACGTGTTGCTCTTCTTAGCATCTTCTCTATCGGTCCTATGTGGCACGGATCCCATACTGACGAACAGTATTCAAGTTCTGCTTGAACGAGTATATTGTAAGCTACTCCCTTTGTTGATGGATCCTTCCAATGAATCTCACTCTGGCATCCGCCTTACTCACGATTAGCTTCGTATGGTCGTTCCATTTCAGATCGCTCTGTACGCATACTCTTAGATATTTTACGGAATTTACTGCTTCCATTGATTGTTCCCTAGTTGCGTAATCATACAGCAAACAGTCTTTCTTTCTATGTATTCTCTATACGTTACATTTGTTTATCTTGAGGGTCAACTGCCACTCCCTGCACCAAGCGTAGATCCTTTGCAGGTTCTCCTGCATTTCGTGTCAATTCTGTAGCGTCGCAGTTTCTCTGTATACAACTGCGTCATCCGCGAAAAGCCACATACAGCTTCCGAAGTTATTTACTAGCCCATTTGATATACATGTTGTGAAAACTAATAACTCATCACTCGGGCATGCCTCACGTCTCTTTTACGGCTGAAGACTTTCCTCCGTTCGGAATAACATGCTGTTTGCTAGAAACTCTCCAGTCCAGTTACACAGTTCGTCTGATATTCTGTACGCTCGTATTTTCGTCGACACACATTCTAGCGAGCCTAGTCAGTTTCCAAGGTTTCCCTGAGTACTGCATTGTGCTCCATATGCTTTCCCGAGTGGGCACTGTAACACATCATTTTATTTCGAACCATTTTTTCCGCGATATGTATATCTTTGACCGTCGGTCGAGTTAGATTTCAAAGACGCTTGAGCACGTAGTTCAGACAGCACTGTATTCATTTTCATTCTGCTCGGTGACTATTAGAAAATATAAAAAATATAACCACCATTTCAAGAACTCCACTTCACCAATATATTTTACACAGGGCTTTCTCTTGAAAAATATGTCATGGCAAAATTTTGATATATTTTTGTGAATGTAGCTATGTGGAACGCATTCTAAAGTAATTTTACTTTTCATTGCATAAATGAAATAGATATTGCCATATTAGCTATACGTATGAATAATTTATATTTTCTTGCCAGGGAAATTATGCAGAAAGGAAAATGAGTATGATCTAAAATAGTCATTAATTTAAAATATAATGTACAAGCTTTCGTAATCCTATCTGGGAGGCAAAATTTTCAGAGTCGATATTCGTACTATTTTCTTTCGCTTTTAGAGATTAAAATTATTCAGTTTAAAGCCCACAAGAGATAGAAAGCTTATTCAGCGCAAATCGAGACCAGATAGAACGCCCGTTATTATCGTACTTAATATTAGCACTCGAAACTAAATTACAACTACCGCTACTCCCGCAGTAGTCGTACATTTATAATAGTGCATGGCAAGCGCTGTTTTAACACTATCATAGACTTTCATGAAACCTATAAATAGGCAGTACACGTACTTATCTAATTCGCACATATTTTCATTTACTTGTCTGAGAATGAAAGTTTGGCCCATCATTGCATTTTTTTTTCCGAAACCCGGCTTGGTTGTCTTTAAGTTTTTCCTCAATATACGAAAAGAGCCTTAGAGCAAAGGTCTTGTGTGCGCTACATAATAATGATATACCCCCGTAATTCTCACACTTGGTTCTGGTTCCTTTCTTGTATGGTGGATATACAGGGTTTTCGGAAATTCACCTTACGATCTTCTAGGACTTAGAGAGCGCAGTGAGTGCATAATATACTGAATAAAAATCAATGTCCAGAAACGTACCGTCTCCGTTCTACGAAGGTTTAAGTTCAAATGTGTAACGCATCCGCGACTGAGTTGCCTATCCTGGTATGCAGTAGTGTAGACAAGATGCAGTGTATTACGTAAAACCAAGAGATAGAGGAAGATTTGCTGGCACGAGTTCTGGTTTCTGCTCAAGAGGTAGAAGAGACACCAGGTAGGATGGAGAGTGTGTACCAGAACATGCTTCTTAGGTACAATGTCAGTAACAACATTGGTGGTCGCTATGTCGAGCCGCTGTTGTAATGCATCAGTACTGTACTGTACGTACAGTATGATGGGTCATTTTTTGTTTTGGAATAATGTAAACTCAAAATATTTATGTGTAATACAAACAAATGTGCTTAAGTGATAAATGGATATTTCGTTATGTTCCCTATCGCATTGTTATCTATCATTGTACTTCGTCATGCCTAAACTCAGTTCTTCAAGCAGAAGTGGATGAGTTAAACATCTGAACTAAAACCTTCGTAGGAGGACATGCATTTCTATCCAAAATATTACGTAGTCACTCCCTTTTAAAAACCCTAGAAGTTTGTAACGGAAATTTCCGAACACTGTGTATTACTTAAGCTGGAAAGCAACGACTTTTTGGTCAGTTTCGATGTCGTTTTGGTTTTTACCAATGTTCCTCTGGTGGACTCACTGTATCTCATCGGCGATAGGTTTGGGGCTGACATTACAGCTGCGTTCGAGCACACTCTCTCCTCGACGTACAGTTTATCAACAGCGAGTTTTCCAACAATCCGACTGCGTCGTCATGCGGAGCCCTTTGTCTCCCCCCGGTAGCCAATCTCTTTACGGAATATTTTGAGGAGCAAGCTCTCACCTCAGATATTTCAAAACCAACGGTATTTTGGCGGTATATTGATGACACTTTTGTAGTTTGGCCTCGTGGTCTGGACAGTCTCCGAGAGATTTGCAGCATCTGAACTCCGTACATGAAAACTAAAATTTACTCTGGAGAACGATAGTTACTTGCCGCTTTTAGGTGCCTTGGCACGACGAAAGAGCGATGCCCTACTTGGGCGTTCGGTGTTTAGAAAGCCCACTCATACAGACCTGTATCTGCAAGCTACTAGCTGCCACCATCCGGCACAAACGAAGGGCGTTCTAAGGACCTTATTCCATCGACCTCATAACATCGCGTTTGCCGATAATCTAGAAATGGAATTGGATCACTTACAGACTGTGTTCCAGAAGAATTCATATTCGTTCCAGGAAGTATAGAGAGCGCTACAGACGTCCAAATGAAAAGACAAACAAAAGGATATGGCCTTCAAAACGACTACTTATGTACCATATATTGGAAATATTTCAGCCAAAATAGGCAGAATATTAAGAAGAGACAAAGCAGTTATTCGTCCTCCTTCTAAAAGCTCAGTGCTGTTCGGATCTGATAAATACGACTTAAAGTTGCAGAAGGCAGGTGTTCACAGAATTCCGTGCGAATGCGGAAAATCTTACATGGGTCAAACGACGCGCACAGCACAGGAGCGCACTGTAGAACCATCAGCGGCATACTAGCCTCCTCCAAGCCGTTAAGTGCGTTAACGCCAAACATTGTATTTCCACTGGTCACTTGATGAAATACGACCAAACGAAAATTGTGGCCCATACGTCAAACTCTTTAAGCTCCATCAATAATGAATCAGTGGAAATACGGCAGAATGAGTCCCTTATTAAGCGGGACGGCGGTTTCGAGTTAAATTCTGCATGAAACCCTGCCGTAGAAACACTTCGTACTCTCCGTATCCGGCGTCGTTTGCCATGCGAAGACAATGGATCTAATATTGATGAAGCCAGCTTTCATCACAGATGTCGCGCGACGCAGCGCACAGGTACCACGCACGTTCCAGCGAGGTCTTAAATATGTGCCCTCAGTGCCTTTCTGTCAGAATTCAACCAAAGATGGTCAGAAAACTCTGCCCCAAAATATCGTGGCAGCATGTTGCAGACATCCAGCAGTTCATCCGAAATTTTATGGAACACTCTGTATTACTGCTTCTTGCTATTTCTTGGGAATCTTTTCGTTCCTCTAGAATTGCAGAATAATTCTATACAATCCTTTTCCACCTAGCACGAATTGTTCAGAGAGTATTCTAAAACCAAAATAAAAGTGATCACATTAAAAACAACAACATGTGTCATTCATATATGTGTATATATAAGGCTCACCGGCCATTTGACAATCTTCTTCTTCTGTTCGGATGCACAAACAGTGCCCGAACTCTTACGGGAATCGGCAACGCGCCGCGAGTAATGAGTATAATGGGCGGGAGCACTACGAATGTAGTGCGGGAAAATACGTTGAGAATGTGGGTCTCGCGGGAGGCGTGCCAGGGATAAATCCCTGCAGTCGCACTGTCCTCTGTGTCCTCGGTGTCTCAGATGGACAGAGCGTCTGCCATGCAAACAGGAGATACCGGGTTCGAGTACCGGTCGGAACACACATTTTCATCTGTCCCCGTTGACATATGTCAAAGCCTGTAAGCAGTTAAGGGTTTTTATTTCATTGTAATTTCATTCATAAATACACCAAGAGAAAATTCACTGTTCAAAATCAGTTAAAAATATCACATTGCGCATGTACCTAGAGTCTATACATCATTATGAAATTATTTGTGGAATATTGTCACATCTGAAGAGGGCAGCAGTTGCTGAAACCTGGTAATGTAAATGTTTACAATAACTAGGGGTTCAAAAAATGGTTCAAATGGCTCTGAGCACTATGGGACTCAACTGCTGAGGTCATTAGTCCCTTAGAACTTAGAACTAGTTAAACCTAACTAACCTAAGGACATCACAAACATCCATGCCCGAGGCAGGATTCGAACCTGCGACCGTAGCGGTCTTGCGGTTCCAGACTGCAGCGCCTTTAACCGCACGGCCACTTCGGCCGGCAATAACTAGGGGATCTAGACTAAATAAATCATTAAATGAACCTTTTGCCGGTATGGAAAACGTGTGTCCCATTTAAGCAATACGCAGTTTTGGACACTGGTGCGTCTGTGTCACACATCTGCAGTAATACTGTCTAACGACTAGCTTTCTGGCCACTACAGCGAAAGTGGACCATGGGGTTGATATGTACACTGCCAAAAACAAAAAAATCTGCATCATAAAATAATTAATGTAGGCTAATGAACTTTCAGAAATATTAGTGTTGGATAAAAAGTAGCGGAAACACTCCCGTAACATGAAGTATGTGAACCCAGAGTCGTACTGTCTGAAAGTGCAGGAGGCCAGTTGCAGCACCCCAACAGCATCTTTAGGAAAGACGAACGATGTGCATGGATAAAGAGTGAAGTGACATGTGGTCGGACACGCTACAGTGTTTTGAGGGACTGCCTGGGCCTTTGGTGATGCAGCATTGCTATGTCGTGCGGAGGCGAGACGAATGAAAGTGTGTGGGGATGGCAGGGATGTCGTTCAAGATTGCCCTCATTCAGGATGTTCCGCCATGAAGAACATGACAAGTTAGCCCCTTGCCTCCCTGCTGAATGTTGATCGCCAATGGACTGCATCCCATTATCCTTCAGTCACAGTACAGAATGCCATACTGCGAACTCTGTGCAGGAGCTCCTGCATATGTGGGGAATGTGGGGGTGGGAGGTACTGAAAACTCTACTGTGTTCATCCGATATGAGTCCATGTAAGGACCAAAATAAGCCCGTCTTAAAAATGGTTCAAATGGCTCTGAGCACTATGGGACTTAATATCTGTGGTTATCAGTCCCCTAGAACTTAGAACTACTTAAACCTAACTAACCTAAGGACATCACACACATCCATGCCCGAGGCAGGATTCGAACCTGCAACCGCAGCAGTCGCGCGGTTCCGGACTGAGCGCCTAGAACCGCTAGACCACAGCGGTCGGCAAGCCCGTCTCACTGCGAGCAGTTAAAGATACTATGCAATGCAAAAAAGGAAAGAGAGAACCGGATAAGTGTGAGTAGGGCCCGCACTCTGAGGTTTCCTTACATACATAATCAAGTAAACATGTCGTTCTTCTATAGATTATGATGAGTGACTTACCGAGGATCAAAATATTTGACACAAATGGTCTTATCATCTGAGTGCAACGACTTAGAAGCTTACAACTTTTATATAGCCAAGGGGCCGTGGACCTTAGTATTAGATATAAATCGTAACTTGATACTCTACCTGCTACTGAGGAAACGGGGTCTTAATTTTGGTAATTTGTGATAAGATCTTATGGGACCAAACTGCTGAGGTCATCGGTCTCTAAGCTAACACACTACTTAATCTAACTTAAACTAATTTATGCTAAGGACCACACACACACACCAATGCGCGAGGGAGGACTCGGACCTACCACGGGGTAGCCGCGCGGACCGTGACAAGACGCCTCAGACCGCGCGGCTACCCCACGCAGCAAGGGGTCTTAATAGACGGCCGTATGTTGTTATTGCGTTGACTTAGAAGCTCAAATTTTTAGCATCTCTAACACACAGTAATCCAGCTTGATATATCTTCCCATCCCTGACGAATCTCTAAGGGGCAGTAAATTGCAACTTGATATATCTACATCTACATCTACATTTATACTCCACAAGCCACCTAACGGTGTGTGGCGGAGGGCACTTCGCGTGCCACTGTCATTACCTCCCTTTTCTGTTCCAGTCGCGTATGGTTCGCGGGAAGAACGACTGTCTGAAAGCCTCCGTGCGCGCTCGAATCTCTCTAATTTTACATTTGTGATCTCCTCGGGAGGTATAAGTAGGGGGAAGCAATATATTCGATACCTCATCCAGAACCGCACCCTTTCGAAATCTGGACAAGAAGCTACACCACGATGCAGAGCGCCTCTCTTGCAGAGTCTGCCACTTGAGTTTGCTAAACATCTCCGTAACGCTATCACGGTTACCAAATAGCCCTGTGACGAAACGCGCCGCTCTTCTTTGGATCTTCTCTATCTCCTCCGTCAACCCGATCTGGTACGGATCCCACACTGATGAGCAATACTCAAGTATAGGTCGAACGAGTGTTTTGTAAGCCACCTCCTTTGTTGATGGACTACATTTTCTAAGCACTCTCCCAATGAATCTCAACCTGGTACCCGCCTTGCCAACAATTAATTTTATATGATCATTCCACTTCAAATCGTTCCGCACGCATACTCCCAGATATTTTACAGAAGTAACTACTACCAATGTTTGTTCCGCTATCATATAATCATACAATAAAGGATCCTTCTTTCTGTGTATTCGCAATACATTACATTTTTCTATGTTAAGGTCAGTTGCCACACCCTGCACCAAGTGCCTATCCGCTGCAGATCTTCCTGCATTTCGCTACAATTTTCTAATGCTGCAACTTCTCTGTATACATCCCATCCCTGACGAATCGCTTGATTGCATTGACTTAGAAGCTTGAAGTTTTTACATCGCCAAGCAACCATAAGTTTCAAGTTGATTCTCTACCTATTCCCGAGAAAAAGGCGTGTTAATAGACGGGCTGACAGGCAAACAGCAGTGTAATCCTACAAGGGTTCGGTTTTTAGGTACGGAGACCTAAAAAAGAGGGGAAGTGGAAAGTCATCCTAAACTTACATCTGCTTACTTGGACACAAATGAAACGGGCAGCTGACGTTGGAACTGCGAGTGCTTGATGTGGCGTATTGTTGCGCTACTGTTTTTCCTACGATGAAGAGTATCCTTAGGCTGTGGCAGCTTCCATCAAAATAGGTGTAGTCGGAAGGACTGGACGAGTACTTTCATACGCATGTGTTATAACGCTCTGGGCGATGTATGGATCGCTGGCCCTGCAATTGCAGTCTGACTTATCGACATATGCAGAAACGTTGTCTGTGCAAAGTACACGTAATTTGCGTATGAAAATTCCAATTCCATTTTTTGTTTAGCCACCGTTATGAAGATGAATTAACTTCAGAGTTGTCTATTTACAGGAAAGAACTTTCGAAATAGAAACAGGCAGCCGCATTCGACTGTAGGATCAAGCGACTATGAAGCAGATCCACTCCTTCGTGTTATGAACACGGGGCTGATAGGCACAGGGAAAGACGGTGCGTTTGGTCGGACGACGAGAGTCGCCAAGCATGCTACGGGCTAAGCCTAGAGCCAGTACATATTTTCCAAGGATACGATCCTTTTCCACTTGGTCAAATTTAGAAACTTGTGGTACATTTTACGACCAATGTTCTTCGTTCCGACTAAGTGCTGACACTGGAAAGGTTGGTCCACTTAAAAAATTTAGTCCTTAAAGAGTCGAAAGCACTGGTTGAGTAAACTCAAAATATATTAAGAGGGAAATGTTACTAGCGTTGATTCACAAGATAGATATATTGGCATGAATGAAATATGTCTTAGATACTACCTTTGATGAAAATTGATAAATGTGGTTTATATGTGTGGTTAGTGTTCTATGGCAAGTACTTCAACAGATTCAGCAACGAATCATAGTAACGCAAGTCGCTTAGTGAAAAAACACAAGCGGCCCAAGTACTGGACTCGAGGTGTGGCTAGATACAGAACTTCCTTGCCGACAAAACTCAACACATCGTTGTTAACAGATCAAAATAGTCAGATGTGAAATGATTCAAATGGATCTGAGCACTATGGGACTTAGCTGCGGTGGTCATCAGTCCCATAGAACTTAGAACTACTTAAACCTAACTAACCTAAGGACATCACACACATCCATGCCAGAGGCAGGATTCGAACCTGCGACCATAGCGGTCTCGCGGTTCCAGTCTAGCGCCTAGAACCGCTCGGCCACTCCGGCCGGCTCAGATGTGAAGATAATGGTGGGAGGACCTAAAGAATCATAAGGTCGTTAATGTTTTCAGTACATATTAACGGCCTACTTGTAGGCTCAGTGGTAATATTCGCGGTCGATGCTATTGTCTATAGGAAGGCTGTAACTGCGAAAAACTAGAGCTAAATGTGAGAAGACCTCCGGAGGAAAGCGGTTGACCCTGAACATAAGCAAATGTTACGTACGGCGCACAGATAGGGGAATGCGAGTAGTTACACTACTGTTAGGTTGCGCTATTCACGATAAATTACTAGAAACAGTACCTTCTGTCAAGTACCATACAGAGTGACCTAAAGTGGAATTACCACTTCAAATAATTACCAGGTAAAGCAGACGCTAGGCTGAAACTTTTGCGAGGAAAGGAAATGTAAAGGGTCCACGAAAGAAGCGGCTTACAAAATGCTTGTTAGGCCGATTGATTATTGAGTACTAGCTCTGCCCGACCATGCGTTGTTGTGGCTCAGTCTGGTTAAATGGAAAACTGAGAAATATGTATGAGAAGAGAACATACGTCCTCCCTGCCTCCGTCCATTTCTTCCACTCCCTCTATGCTCATCTCCTTCCTCCTTCCCTTCTCCCTGCCCTCCACCCTCTCACCCGTCTCATCTTCTTCTCCCGTCTCTCTCCATCTCCTCCTGCACTCTCTCCCCCGCCCCCACCCCTCTGTCTCCTCTCTCTCTATTCATCGTCAATACATACAACTTCTTTGTCTGCTAACAAAGTTTCACTGTCAAGCTATTTTTTTTCCCTTAGATATTTATGTCCTACGTGTTCCGGCGTAACGACAAGCGCCGGCCCAACGATCGAGAGCGGAACAAGAGAGAGGACTGTGAGTTGACGTCAGAGCATAGTACGCTGACTAGGACGACACCACGGCAGGAGCGGCCTCTACACGAAGAGAATACAAGCGCCGCGCCATCTGGCCGCTGCCGGAGTGGACGACGAGCCGTCATACCAAGGCTACAGCAGTGACTGAGGAACCGCTTTGTTTTTGCTTGCATTGAAATTGTATGTACCGAAAGACATTGATTATTTGCCCGTCGTCAATTGCTTGCGACACACCTTTGTGAATACGCAAAGTTAAATCTTGTCAATTTTACTTCCTGTGATGAACTTCATTAATATGATTTGCTTGAATTGCTGACTAGCGATCAGAGAAAACAGTTTTCTAGGTACCCTATATTAGACCAGTGGGTAGGATACTACACTCCCCCCTTCCATCCTGTTTTCTCCCCACCTAACCTCTCTCTGGCACCCCCCCCCCCCCCCGGGTACTTTTGCATTCCCCTCCTCTGCCTTTCCCCACTACCTGTCACGTCTGCCCAGGCCCCCCCCCCCTCCTCTTATGGTTCCTCGTCCTCCATCGTCTTCTTTCCCCCCTCCCCCCCCCCACTTCGTTTTTCCTCTCCTTCCCCCCTTTTCTTTCCCACCATCTGTCCAGGTTCCCCCCGTCTGCCATCGGCTGTGGTATCTCATATTGGTGGCAACTTTTTAGTGCAGTGTTCATGTGAGTGTTTCAGTGTTGTGCGTCTTTGCAAAGTGTTGTGAACAGAAATCGTGCTGTCGCTGGGTGTGAATTTTGTATCTCTTGCGAACAGAAACCAGATTGTCGCCATGTTTTTTAATTGTCTGTCTATTATTTTACCTGTCTGCTTCCTGTGTATTTTATTAGCATCATCAACCCTTTGTTTTACGTTTTAAGTTCCACAATTTTCCGCCATTTTACCATTTAAGTCACCGATTTTGTCGCCTGCTTTTGTTATTTATTGTCTTCATCTTTTTAAAACAAATTCTGTAGGCTGAAGAGCGGCATACTAAGCTGCTGCCAGCCCGCTCCCTTCGGGGGGAACCGAAATTCAATAAAGGAAAAAAAAAGATACTACACTATGTGTACTAAAAGTATATTGCGGTAACGTGTAAAAATTTCAAGTAAATCGGTCGAGTGTTTTTTGAGAGATTTGCTAACAATGTGTCCTGCTTATATATTACACATATTTTATCTATATTAAAATACACTGCCTATGTCCGTCTGAATGTTCATTAGAACATCGCGTAAAAATTTAAGTAAACCTGTACGTAACATTTCGTGGTGACAATCTTTTTCCTTCATATATTACACATGTATTTATACATTACACATGTAAAAAATACGTAGCCTATGACCATGCGAATGTCAATTAGAGTATCGTTTAAAAATTTGAAGCGTGTTGATCAAGAACGTCTCGAGATTTTTGGTAATAGCGTTTGCCCTTTACGTACATGATATTTATTTATATTACATTTTATGTAAAGTTGTACACCATCATATCTGGAGAATATAGAGTCATTGACGTCAGGTAATAAAATCATGAATTTGTGACTGTTGTGACACTGTTGTGAAACTAGTTGCTTCGTCTTTATATAAACTGTTCCAGGCAGTTCACTATGTCATCTTACATCATCAAACGACGTTAATGCTACGAATGGATGCACACCGCGTATGTATTTATTCATAGCGTTAACACCGATCGCTGAAGTAAGGTGACAGAATGCGCTAGCCTAGCACAACATATATATTGGCGATGTAATTTATATTGCGTTGTGAAAACGGTAACAAATTCATTATTTCATTATCTGACGTCAACGGGGTTTAATTAGCCGTGAATGATGCTCTAAATGCTTTTAAGAACTGAAGATGGTGAGTCGACCAAAACTTATTGTTCAAATAAATATTTTATCAGCATCTCATGGCGGTTAAAATGACATCTTTCAGATACTGACTATTGCTTACCAATATCGGACACTACCTAGCTGAATTAATAAAACAGAAAACATTCAATGAAGAGCAGCACATTTCGCCATTGAATAGATTAGCAGACCCGAGAGCGTTACGGGGATGATCAACAGACTCCAGTTGCAAACGCTACGAGTGATATTTACTGTTGAAATTCTAAATGCGTTCATCCTAAGAAGAACCTGGCAACATATTACTTCCTCCCACTTAAGTCCCACGAAATGACCTCAGTTGGAATCTTCACGAATGGAACAGGGAAGGAAGGGGGGGGGGGAACGGAGGGGGGGGGTGGGGTGGAAGAGAGTGGTACCATACCAGAGGTACAAACTACCATAAGGTGACATATATAGGAGAAATTAACATGTTCGGCCTCATCAGGAGCATCGAATCCTACGACGGCTGTTTAATGTTGCTGTAGGAGTAGACTTCATGGCAACTACCTGGTAGCAGAGAATAGCTAGTCCAACTGTATTCTCGCAATGAGGCGGCAGTTGCTTCGTGATCGTTTACGAGAGCACCGCGTGCGTGACAATATTCCAGTTGCAGTAATGTAAGGTATGACCGATAAGAAGAGACACCTTCACTGCAGCGGTGTTGTTTGTAATCCAATCGGGTGAATGTTTTAACCGGGAGATGGTCTGGTGGTATTCCCAGTTGCACAAGCGGAGTTAACGGCTTCGCAGCTATTTCCTAATATCTGAAGAACTATTCCCGCAGTTCGTTGCATGATGGCTCTCTCCCAACAAGTGTAAAGATTTCTGGCGCAGAAGGGGAATGTGTTTTACAAATTTATTGCAAAATGAAAGCGTTGTACTGAGAGCAGTGTCCCAAACGGTGCGTAGTATTCTGATGGCGTCAGCGTTATGAGGCGAGACTTACCGAAAAGAAGACTCTCGACCTCTTTCAAGACATCCTATAATATCTCCCCATGTGACTCTAATATCACTGACCCCTTAAAACTCTGAAAGGTCGGATGTTCACCAGTGGCAAGGCAATAGAGGACACCAAGGAATGCTGGATCAGTCATAGTCCCTTCCCACGTGATGGGATAGTTGTATCAGTATTAGTGGTAATTATATACAATTGTACAATTCTACATGAACTGTAATCATAATATTACGCTATACAAGAAAAATGGCGGCCGCCGTTGTAAGAGCTTTGAAATCATTGATTACAGCAAATCGATTTTAGTCACTGTGTGACAATCTTCAGAGCAAATATCAAAGTGTTCAAGACTCATGTAATAAAAGCACATATTAAAACTTCAGCATAGATTCAATACAGAAGAACGTAGCAGGTAACGAACTCATGTAGTCGTTGGTTGGTATGTTTTTCTGTATTACCCAATGTTGAAATTTTCAAGACTTCAGTATTTGCACTGAAGATAGTCACACAGTGACTGAAATCGATTCGGTGTAATAAATGATTTCAAGCCTGCTGCGATGGTGGCTGCCATTTTTCATTTTTAGAATACTAATACTGCGGACGTTGAGCGTATATTTTCCAGTGGAACTGGCTCTCAATTGTAATATTGTTGTTAAAATTTCCTTACATGTAATTATAATCTCTTTTCAATTTGGGTGCACCTTATAAGAAAGTGTACCTCATTTGTATCTCCATCTGTGTCTTTCTACAATCTAGACAAGACGATGTCATCACTAATCTAACCAGAGAGACGGTTCGCCTCGAAGGGTAGGAGACCTGTAGATGCCATGTAATTATGTAAATTGGAGTCCCTTCCCACAGATCATTTTATGCAAAGACGCTGGTTGTTTTTCGGTAGATGGAACACCTATTACATCACCAGGTCTCTCAGAAAACTTAAGCTACGGTCTTTTGGCATGTGACATCACATTACCAAACAATTTCATTTCCAGGTCCACACGTCGGAGTTCGGAGCGCTTCCAGCAGTGTAATACAAAAGACGTTGACAGTAATGAACGTCATGTGGCTCGGCTTCCTTATTAAATTCGACGGTTCCAAATCGATATAGCGAGCGAAATGGAAATATCTGTGCAGTAATAGCTCGCGACGTGATGGCGAAACGCATGTTTCAGCATGCGGCCCGTATTTGCCGCGTGTACCTGTCCTGCTATTAGCGTAATTGTGTCGCCGGCGGCGCGCCGGAATATAAATCAGTTCGTTTCTACTTTCGAAGATTTATTATCTGTTAATGCGAGCGCGGCCGGAGTTCTGATTTTAAATTCGTTTCTAGTCGGAAAGAGCACGAGTGGCGACTGTAAAAGTTCTCTAAACGGCGCGACTGGCGGCAAAATCTTGTCGCTCTGCGTATAATTTAGGCCGCTGTTCAAACAGATCGGCAATCTTAATGGCGCATAACATGCACGCGGTATCGGCACGCAGCTATCGACGTACAAGCGAGAGTCGCGCGAGTCGAGTCGGCAGTCGCGGTCGGAAATTACGGCGGCGATAAATTACGGTCCGGTGGGGCGAGGCTCCGGCCGGCCGGCCCGCCAGATGCTGCGCTGCAGATAGGGCTAATTATTAAAGGCCGAGCGAGACAGAAGGCGCGCCCGCCCGGCACCTGCCGCGGGCGCCGGTGACGTAACGCGCCACGTCACGAATGCTGCGCGCCCTCGCGTGGGGCCGGGGTTCGACGCCCGCGCCGCCCTGCTGACTCGCTCTTTTCCACGGTTCTCACAAGTATAGAAAATACTGTAGGGTTGCAGAAGCTCCCCGCAGTGTGACAGAGAACTTCACCGCCTACACGACGTAGGCCCATACTACACAGTACGATATTAGACAGCCGGGCGAAATACCCATGACGGGCAAAGTGGTCATTGGGATCCCGGCGATTACAAGGTGCTGATTTGACGTTTCAATTCCAGTTTAAATTTCTATATATTGCCACGAATTTCTGATCTGTTACCTGCAAACTCTAAACAGACCATAAATATTCATTAATCATGGTGACATACAATAATTTACACTGAAGCACCAATGAAAGTGTTATAAGTATGCGTGTTCTAATACAGAATATATACAAACAGAATACGGCGCTGCGGTCGGCAACGCCTATTCAGGGTGTTACAAAAAGGTACGGCCAAACTTTCAGGAAACATTCCTCACACACAAAGAAAGAAAATATGTTATGTGGACATGTGTCCGGAAACGCTTACTTTCCATGTTAGAGCTCATTTGATTACTTCTCTTCAAATCACATTAATCATGGAATGGAAACACACAGCAACAGAACGTACCAGCGTGACTTCAAACACTTTGTTACAGGAAATGTTCAAAGTGTCCTCCGTTAGCGAAGATACGTGCATCCACCCTCCGTCGCATGGAATCCCTGATGCGCTGATGCAGCCCTGGAGAATGGCGTATTGTATCACAGCCGTCCACAATACGAACACGAAGAGTCTCTACATTTGGTACCGGGGTTGCGTAGACAAGAGCTTTCAGATGCCCCCAGAAATGAAAGTCAAGAGGGTTGAGGTCAGGAGAGCGTGGAGGCCATGGAATTGGTCCGCCTCTACCAGTCCATCGGTCACCGAATCTGTTGTTGAGAAGCGTACGAACACTTCGACTGAAATGTGCAGGAGCTCCATCGTGCATCAACCACATGTTGTGTCGTACTTGTAAAGGCACATGTTCTAGCAGCACAGGTAGAGTATCCCGTATGAAATCATGATAATGTGCTCCATTGAGCGTAGGTGGAAGAACATGGGGCCCAATCAAGACTTCACCAACAATGCCTGCCCAAAAGTTCACAGAAAATCTGTGTTGATGACGTGATTGCTCAAGTGCGTGCGGATTCTCGTCAGGCCACACATGTTGATTGTGAAAATTTACAATTTGATCACGTTGGAATGAGAAAGTGCAGTACATACTGACGAAACTAAAATGAGCTCTAACATGAAAATTAAGCGTTTCCGGACACATGTCCACATAACATCTTTTCTTTATTTGTGTGTGAGGAATGTTTCCTGAAAGTTTGGCCGTACCTTTTTGTAACACCCTGTATAAGGCAAGAAGGGTCTCGCGCACTTGTTAGATCGGTTACTGCTGTTACAATGTCAGGCTATCAAGATTTAAGTAAGTTTGAACGTGATGTTATAGTCGGCGCACGAGCGATGGGACACAGCATCTTCGAGGTAGCGATGAAGTGGGGTTTTTCCCGTACGATCATTTCACAAGTGTACCGTGAATATCAGGAATACAGTAAAACATCAAATCTTCGAGATCTCTGCGTCCGGAGTAAAATCCCGCAAGAATGGGACCAACGACGACTGAAGAGAATCGTTTAACGTGACAAAAGCGCAACCCTCCTGCAAATTGCTGCGGATTTCAATGGTGGACCAGCAAAAAGTGTCAAAGTGCGAACCATTCAAAGAAACACCATCGATATGGGCTTTCGCCTTCTCTGGGGGACAACACCTTGACGAAGCACTGTCCTTGCGGTTGGAGATGCTTGCGTATCCGCGTGAAGCTGAGGGCTATGCTGAAGGGACCTACTGCACGAAAAGTCTCAGCTGATGGATCAGAGTAAGAGTGTCCCACAATGTCCCATCATCCCTATCCACTGCTAATCCTTCCCCGATTCCCTTTCCCAACCCAAGGTGTGATGCGATCCGTGACGAGGGGTGTGTGGCACATGGGAGGATGTGTCACAGACGGAGCCTCAGGGATACTGGGCGACCTCCCTGAGTAAGTAGCCTTACACCGCATGGGGTGTTCGTGGTGTAGACCATGTGGATCCCCAAATTTCACGGGACCAATATGGACACGACTAAAGAAAATAAGTTAAAACAAACTGAGGGCAAACTGAGACCTCAGACACCCAATCATCGGGGTCAGGACCGATGGAAGGCATTCCCGCTACTGAATTAGGGTCTAGACCTGAGCCAGAAATGGGAATTGTAACCGAGAGGTTGGACCAGATCAAGATTTAAGTCTTGTCTGGGGCCCAGGGGAGAAAACTACTCAGGGAAAAGAGGAAAAAGGAAGGGAAAGAACGGCTTCTTAAAGACAAGTGGAGGGTATTAAAGGTGCTTGAACCTAAGACCCCAAAGAAAAACTATCTCAGGTTGAAGGGGATGCGTAGACCACCGCAACGTCGAAGACAGGCAGCCAGAGGATAAGGGTGGAATATAAGACTCCCTCTTCCCTGGATAAGCGAGCCCAGAAAATCTGAGGCAAGAAACACTGAAACAGACCTATAGTAATGCAGTCTCGGTTTTAAAGGTGGCAGTTATCCAGTAAGGCTATCCACTGGTAACCATCACCTGCAGCAGGAGGAACTTGTAGAGAAGGCCGTCTTTTAAAAGATTGGGGAGGACGCTGGTCCAGGATCCATTTCAGGATCGTCTATCTAGATCGTGGTGCCCTCATTTTTGTCTGTGAGGGGGTGCACACGGCGGAATTGATTAAGGATAAGGTGCCCATTATGTCCCCTTTAGAAGATACGAAGCTATTGGTCAAGACATCAGCAGAGGTTCTTAAGACCGCAAAGGTATCAATATGGCCACCAAACTGCCTTGAAGATGTCTCCCCTAAGACTGTTCGAGAAAATTGGGGCTCAGAACCCAAAAGTCTCGACAGAAGACTGGAGAGTGATCAACCAGTAAGTTGTACCAGAAGGACAAACCCTGGTGGTGGAGGTCGGAGAGAAGTCCCTGAAGGTGCTGCGAGATCAAGACCTGAAATTGTTTTAGGGTTCTCGCTGGTCACCGTCACGTTATCAAAGATCTCAAAGGCGGTAATGGCAGCAAGACAGAGACTGGAGGTGCTGCAGATTAATCTGCATCACAGTAAAGGTGCTTCTGCTGCCATGTGCCGCTGCCTGGGGAGACAGGAAGTGGATGTGGCCCTGATACAGGAAACCTACTTATATAAAGGGGGCACACTGGGCCTCGGTGGCACTGGACGTAAGCTGATTCATGCTGGAAATCAAAGAAACTCCAGAACTTGCATCTCTGTAAGAAATGGAATTTCTTTAATGAAAATGGCGGATTTCTGCTCTAGGGACCAAGTGACCATTACAATGCAACAGTGTGAGGAAGGTATCATGAGGGAAGTTGTTTTGGCCTCAGCATACCTTCTCTCCAAAGACAGCTCTCCTCCTCCTTTGAAGGTGAGGAGACTGGTAGAAGCTTTCCATTGGCAATGTGACCAACTGTTTTTAGGATGTGATGCCAGCGCCCACAACCTAATGTGGGGCAGCAAGGACACCAACAATAGAGGTGAGTATCTTTTTGAATTTCTTTTACCTGACAACTTGGAGAGCCTGAATAGGGGCAATGAACCTACATTCAGGAATAGCAGAAGGGAATAAGTAACTGACATAACCTTTGATTCCATGATGATGGGCAGCTATGTCAAACAATGGCATGTGGCGTTAGAGCCATCCTCATCAGGCCACATGTACATTAAATTCAAGGTTGAAATGGGAATCAGACAGACCATGAGCTATATGAATCCCAGGAAACCGGCTGGGAGTCATATAGGAGGGACCTTTACTTAGTCTTATCGGAAATTGAAACCTCGATAAGGAATCAGTAGAATTTGAGGAACAAGCACAGGCTGTTACCTCTGTCATAGTGACCTCATATCAGGGCGCCTGCACAGTCACTAAGAAGTGCACACACAGGAGTGTGTCTTAGTGGAATAATAACTTGTAAACGCAGAGAAAATAGGTACAAGGACTGTTTAACCTTGCAAAATGTAAAGGACAGTGGGAAAAATATCGTGAGGCCCTTGTCAACTACAACCTTGCAACCAGAAAAGCGCCGGCCAGAGTGGCCGAGTGGTCCTATGCGCTACAGTCTGGAACTGCGCGAAGGCTACGGTCGCAGGTTCGAATCCTGCCTTGGGCATGGATGTGTGTGATGTCCTTAGGTTAGTTAGGTTTAAGTAATTCTAAGTTCTAGGGGACTGATGACCTCAGAAGTTAAGTCCCATAGTGCTCAGAGCCATTTGAACCATTTTTTGAAACAGACAAGCAAAGGAGGCTTCCTGGGAGGCATTCTGTGAGGAAGTGGACAGCACAGTTGCTCAAGCCAGACTTCACAGAATCCTTACTAGAGTACCAACCAATCCAGGAGGTACATTGAGGAAGGAGGATGGGGAATAAAGAAAGAAAGCATATGAGACGCTGGAACTGATCCTCAAAACTCACTTTCCTCAATATGCTCTGCCGGACAACACAGACCAGAATGCGATCCTGGAGAGACAATGGTTCTCAGGTTCTCGAAGAGAGGACTGGAAATCGGCCAAGGAGTGTGTGGACTACAATAAAATCCAATGGGGGGTGGGAACAATCCAACCGTTCAAGTCACCTGGCCCACATGGACTCACTCCCACTCTCCTTCAAAAGGCAGGACCAAATCTCATAAGACTCCTATGCAGGTTATTCAGGGTTAGCCTACCAGTAGGAATCATTCTCAATGTTTGGAGAGCAGTGAAAGTTGTTTTCATTCCAATGCAGGGAGAACTGATCATAAAAAAGCCAAGGATATGAGACCAATCATACTGTCCTCCTTCACTCTCAAAACTTTGAGAAAACTGTTTAATGTATACGTTAGGACGAGGAGGCTAATTAGGGCCGCTCTACATTCAAACTAACACTCATATCAACCAGGTAAATCAACTCTTTGGGAGGGTGGAGAAAACACTTTACTTCCAAGAAATAGCCCTCTGCATCTTCCTGGATATCGAGGGGGCCTTCAGTAACATGACCTTCGATTTCACGGTAAGGGCAACAAAGGTGGATGACGTACAGACCACTATATGTAGGTAGACCAGGGTCATGCTTATTGGCAGGATGAATTGATGAATGAAAAGATGGTAATTAACACCACTAGAAGTTCCCCAGAGTAAGGAGTTCTGTTCCGTTTATTGTGAAACCTAGTAGTGAATGAACTCATTGAGGAACTAAATTCCAGACAACGCTTTTGCCAAGGATACGCAGATGACCTTGCCTTAGTAATACTAGGCAAATTTACTGACACATTTAGAAATATGGCACAAGGAGGACTGGACATCATGCAAGGTTGGTGCATTAAACAGGATCTAAGCGTTAATCCTAAGAAGACTGTTGTGGTGCCATTCACAAAGAGGCACATCCAACACTCAAGTTGGAATCTAAAGCTCTTCGATGAAACTCTACCTGTGAAGGGGACAGCGAAATATCTAGGGGTAAACTTAGATGAGAAACTAACATGGACCTCTCACATTAAGAGCTTCTGCTCCAAGGCTAGTGAGTACCAGAACGGCTTGTGATAAAAACTGGAGCCTAAGCCCCAGAGGTATGCATTGGATATACACCATGGTGGTTAGAACTAGGATTTCCTACGGGACTGTAGTGTGGTGGAAGAATGTAGAACAGCAGGTTGGGGTTAAGGAGCTTGCTAAGGTGCGGAGACTGGCCTGCTTACCCATAACAGGCGGAATGAGCAGCACACCAACCACTGGGATGGAAACTATGCTGGACTCGTCTCCACTACATCTTTTGATGAAGATGCAGGCAGCAGCTGGAGCATACAGACTTAAAACTGGCAAAAACTGGATCTCGTTGGGATATTCAGAATCAGACACTAAGACAGAGAGTGAGGTAAATGTAGGAATGGCTGGGGAAATCCCGACCGACTATATAATAACTCCCAACTGCTTCAACGAGCTTTACAATATAATAATTGGAACAAGGGAGCAGTAGGAGAAAACAGTTCGACACCATACGGGGGACGTTGTTTGGTTCACCGATGGGTGGCAATCAGACCAAGGCATTGGGGCAGGGGTTTATGGGGTTCAGCCAAGACTGGAAGGCATCATCTCTCTAGGAAAACTGTCCTGGTATTCCAAGCTGAAATTGCTGCAGTCAGGGCATGTGTGGAGGAGAATATGCGTAGTTGCTACAAGGACCGTAGCATCTACATCTGTTCTGACAGCCAGGCAGCCCGGAAATCACTGGCAGTTCCTGCAACAAGATCAAGCTGTGGTGGAGGTATGGGGAAACAATAGGGTAAACCTAGTGTGGGTCTCTGGCCACTCAGTGATCTGTGGCAATGAACAAGTAGACAGATTGGTCAGGATGGGGGCAACGACTCCAATTATGGGAACAAAACCTGTCCTGACAATCACCAAGGCTATGATGAAACTAGAACTACGGAACTGGCTTAGGAAACAGCACGTAGAATATTGGACCAAGGTCCATAAACATCAATATGGTAAGGTAATGATGCCCACGCCATGCTTTAAAAGAAGCTCTGTAAGCCTGGAACGAACAGGAAAGAGGTCAAACTCATGACTGAACTTATGACCAGCCATGGGAATTACAAAGACACCTACACACACTGGGTATAACGGAAGAAGACCCTGAATGTATGATTTTTGATGAGGGTGAAGAAACTGAATCACACCTAATCTTCGAATGTATGGCATTGGAGAGCAAAAGAGACAGAATGTTCAGGACAATTAGACCTGAAGAAAGTGTGTCTAACAAAAAACTGGTAAAGGGACTCCTTGTGCTATGTAAGGGCATTGGTTGGCTTTACTAAATATACAGGAAGCAATACCGCACAATTAACTCGGTTTCGATGCGTGCAGTGGCAGGTTAGACCTAAGCTGTTTTAGCTTCCCTGTCAAAATCAAATCAAATCAATGGGCTTTCTGAACTGAAGGCCCACTCATGTACTCTTGATCACTGCACGACACAAGGCTTTACGCCTCGCCTGGGCCCATCAACGCCGACAGTTGACTTTTGATCACTGGAAACATGATGCCACGTCGGACAAGTCTCGTTTCAAATTACATCGAGTGGATGGACATGCACGCGTATGGAGACGACCTCATGAATCCATGGCCCCTGCATGTCAGTAGGGGACTGCGGAATCTACTCTAGGCTCTGTAATGATTTATTCACACTATTAGTTCTTTTACTAAAGTTTATAGCTATTAGAAAGAAAAGCAATAAATTTGGAACAATACTGAATCTAAGACCTTTCTGTACCGTGATGATTAAGTGTTTTTTTTAAATGGATTTAAGGTCACCAGCATATCTAGGCAAAGAATTGGTTGAACTTCAGAAAAGCAGAACAAGTTAATTTGGCCTACTGTCAAGCTGTTCCGTAATATAACTTCAGAAATAAATATAATCTTTCATGATATGGTTCTTAGAAAGACAAAGAAATCTTTTAACTACTACAACCACATATATACATTGTTTTGATCTAGAAAAGCCCCAAATTTTTGGTCACAATTATGTGCTAAAACATTTTGGCCGGGGGACTTTTATGTTTGCTTTCTGTGTAACCAATTTAAACACTTAAGTATTCTAATTGCATAATACACACATTTAAACTTGTTAAGACATTTTGTTTATGCCTTTCTCTTAAGAAATGGCCTTTCAAGGGCCAAAGGTAGAGTGTGATCACTTTGTATTGCCATTCAGTATTTTTATGCGACCCCACTTCAGAGTTACTGAGCCACATAAGCAATTATCTTTTTAAAGCTCTTTGTACTTTACTGAATTTCATTTATAACTGAGAGAATTTTATCTTTACTTTACTCAAAACTTAAAACTTGAAAACCCTTAGTATTTGTGCATGACAATTTCGTCATTTAGCAAAACTTATTTATTCACTTTCACTTTACTGATTACCACAAGCAGAGTAAGAATATTAAAATCGTTAAATTTGTCTGAAAACGTCTACTTCAGTACCTAAGCCAAACTTCACTTCAGAACTTCTGCTAGGGTACACCATACAGTGTTTTTACCTGCACTTTAAAATTTAGTCCACAATAATTATTCTCAGACATTTATTCAAAGATAGATATTAGTACTTGTAGATACCGAATAAAGCACTTCAAATGTTTTTGTAACAGGTTCACTCGCAATAAGGTGAATGATTAGAAATAAAATAACAGGATGAACCAAATTTTATGTTTCAGACAATAATTATTCAAAAAGTTTAATTTTGAATTAATGGTTCACGCTTCTGCAGTTCTAATTATACAGTTCATAGCCAGTTGGCTGTAAACGCTGGGTGTAGCCGACAGTAATGGCGGCTACACTGCCCATGGTAAGCGCACACGTTTCTTGAACTATTAACTACTTAATTCTTCTTGGCGTCGTTTTGACCTCCATCACATAGCCCAACAATTAGCATCAAAGCCGTAATATTTCAGCAATCGTCATTCGAGGCTACTGTACAACAATTTCCACGCAAGGCATCGCGTGCTCCGTCCAATTGTTGCGTCTTTCACTGCTGCCTACAGACTGTGTCCTCTCGTGCGCGCTCGCTCTACAGGAAGCGCGCCAAAGAAACAAACCACAGTAACTTCCGTACAGTACAAAAGCACTCCATCTTTTACATGACACATATACTACACATTGTCCCTAAGCGTGTACCATTTTACGCAAATGACAATTTGCACAAGTACATAAAATTTCATACATTAACATTTTCTTTTAATTTATCTACGACAAAATATCATTTAGTAAATTACACATTTCACATACTTCCTTACGTAACATACAAACATAATTAGCAAAGCACTCTAACTGCACATATACTACAGTTTACATACAGACTTTGCATACCAGAGTTAAATTACGAAAAATTTGAAAGTCAAAACAATTTTATAAATTAAATGACTGATTTATTAATGGTGTTACACGTCCACACAGCTCGTGTCATCCCTGAAGGGTTTTGTGAGCACAGAGATGATGTGCCACATCTCTCCTGGACAACACCGTGACCACATCCCAGTATTACTGAGCCTTTGTAGTCTGCCTTAGAGAGAAGTGTGCGTAATCGGTATCCACCTCCATCATCTTCACCTCAACTTGCCACAATTTTGAGGGAAGATTGCCTTAAAACAGATACAGGACGGGTAGTTATCCATTCCGAGCCGACTGGACGCTCTTTTGATTGCCAACGGTTTTCCTACACCATATTAGACCCGGTAACGTGTTTTGTTTTTGTTGATAGTTTGACAGTGCAGCACATTGTCCAACGCCTTTCTATAATCCAGTAAGACCGCTGTCCCTCTTTACACACTATGCCTTAGATCGAAGTTCAGGCCAGGTAATAATGTTGTGCTTTTGGTGCTACCAAATTTTTGGCAATGTATCTCTGTTAACAGTTGATAACACGGCACATTGTCCATCGACTTTCTGTAGCCTAGTAAGACTGCTGACCATATTTAGAGACTACACATGTAACACATGCACTCGCTTTAGATCTGGGCTCGCAGAGTTAGAATCCTTACTAACATTTAACGGTTAGCTGTTTTCTATACTGCGACATTACCCGTATAAAAGTTGGTGGAACGGAGGTGGCAGCTCGGTGATTGCTATCTTGGGGCTCGTATCTCCGTATCGGGAAAGAGCAACCAGTGGCTCTGACACCGAGGTGAGAGGCGTGACGAATCGGACAGGATGGGTTCGGCTGCTTTGTTCCGCAGCTGCAGTGAGGTTGCACCGCGACCCGGATGCGTCAGTGCTGCCGTTGAAGACCCTATTGCGCGCCACATTTCGCGACTACACACTACATCATCAGGCTTTACGGCTCACTTGAATTGGTCTTTAGAGGGCTCAGTTAGCCTCCAGTGAGACATCACGCTAATGAATCTGTACTTCCTAGAACTTTGCAGCCATTACTCGTAAATAACAGCTAAGACGATTTTGCACCCTACTTGCGTCGTCATGAACACTTGTTGGATGTGTGAATGGGTTTAAAATTGTTGGGCTCTAAACAGCTTGGTCATCAGCGCCCTTTCACAACATCTCGGCATTTGTACATGAGCAGTAGTCGTGTTAAAACGAAAAGCAAATGTCATGTAATGATACCCACAGCAACAGAAAATGCCACATACAATTTTCAGTAGACTTGGTCATACTGTTGTCATTCGCGAAACATCTGCTTTCTAGACAATATTATTTATTGCAGCCTTCTGTTAACAGGACATTTTGCCTTTCTGAGAACAGGCTACTTGATTATCCACGCAATCCTAATACTTCAACTAAAAGCAAGAAGGACGAGAAGTCAAAACTTTTCATCGCTTCAGTATCGATTAAAAGGAGCTCTGATTAGCGATAATTTTAGAGGAGAACTGGAGTTGCCTTTACAAAGGAACAACTCCAGTGCTTAAGTCCCAATTCCAATCAACACTCTGTGTAACATTCTTGCATACTTAAACCTTTGCCTTCCATACGCCACCTTCACAGAGTTCCGCCGTTGCAGATATTGTGCCAGCACCGTCTAGTGCAGAACGTTCTATGCCCGAATCCTTATATCACACTAATGCAGTTAACACAATTATTTCACCAAGTTTTTATTGATTTTAATTTTGAGCGAATGTGTTTACTTTGAAGCGCAAAATACCTGGTGAACAGACCAGCTCGCATGAAATTCTCCTTAAGAGCTCTTAGACACAACTAGTATCGCGCCGCATCCTCATTTCTTTTTCTTTTTTTTTTCTGTCAGTTGTTTGAGATCAGGGCAACGGAAATCCATGCAGAGTTTCTTGATCCCTTAAAATTAATGCGTGTCACTGAATCATGACATACGTTTACACAAAGTGTTCAACGGGTTTTATGCATCTCCTTGCCCTGCCAAAACACTTGAAAGTGAGGCTGAAACTTGAGACTAGTTGAGTATGAGAGTAATAAAAGAAGAGAATGAATAACGAGGTGCACTGTTTACCAAACTCTTACAATTAGCCAGCTCATTTTTATTGATTTTACATATTGAATTCGTTGTTGCGAATTATCATTCCGTTGCAAGGCGTTTATCTCGCTGCGTAATGGTTAAATTCCTCGAATTTATCTTTCGGAAGGAAAATAATATGACAGAAATACTTTTTTGAGCTCGATATCTTCGTTTACTCTACCAGCACGTGGTCATTTGTTTACAGAGGAATGAGACGTGATGAAAGTTCGTTAGGAGGAGGAGGAGGATATTACTGTTTAACGTCCCGTCGACAATGAAGTCATTAGAGACGGAGCACAAGCTCGGATTAGGGAAGGATGGGGGAAGGAAATCGGCCGTGCCCTTTCTAAGGAACCATCCCGGCATTTGCCTGAAGCGATTTTAGGGAAATCACGGAAAACCTAAATCAGGATGGCCGGACGCGGGATTGAACCGTCGTCCTCCCGAATGCGAGTCCAGAGTGCTAACCACTGCGCAGTTCGTTAGGTTTAATACATTCCATGGTACTATCTTCTTCACCCGACATGGTCAAGGAATGAGTCACTACACAGACTGCAGGAAAAAATGTCACACCCTCAAGGACAAGGTCATTCTATTGATAAGTGAGGTGACAGGTAGTTCAGTATTGTAAGATTATATGATAAAAAATTCACACCAGATGAAATACAAACGTCTCTGTAAAGAGTGCCCAGACAGTCTCATCAGTACACACTGAGGCCCTCCTTAGCGCCCACGCAGGCGTGTATTCTCTCATTTAAATGATCACAAAGGCGCCCAACGGCATTCTGTTGTATAATGTCCCAAGAATCTAGCACCTTTATTAGCTGTTCTACAATAGGCTCTGGAGAGCGTGTAAGTTATCGCTTCATGATGTCCCAAAGGTGTAATTTTGTGACCTTGTTGGCCAGGGTCGACATTGTACAGCACGAAAAACACGTTGCGGAGCCACAGTCGTAAATGGACGTTCATTGTCCTGCTGAAGAAGGACAGCACCTCTCTGACGAAGAAATGGCAGTAGCGCGGGGATAAGAACCTGTGAATTGTGGCGGGCACTGGTTATTTGACTCTGGAGAAACACTAAATGTGGCCTCCAGCTGTAACTGATAGCCTACTAAACTATGAAGACTAGGGTAGGTGATAATGATGATGATGGTGGTGGTGATGGTGGTGATGATGATGATGTTTGGCTTTTGGGGCGCTCAACAGCGCGGTCATTAGCGCCCTTATAAAGTCCCAATTTTTACGCAGTGCAATTTTTTACACAGTCCAATTTTTTACACAGTCCAATCTAGTCGTTGTCACGAATGATGATGATGACATGATGAGGACAACACAAACAACCAGTTCCCGGGCAGAGAAACCCGGGAATCGAAACCGGGACCTCATGATCCAGAGGTAGCGACGCTAGCCACTGCACCACGAGCAGCGGACGACTAGGGTGGGACCCGAGCGTCGTGGGAGAAAGCACTCTGGAATAGACAGCTCACCAGATCTACGCATACGGGTGCAGTTCCACCACTCGCACACAGACAGAACCTGCCCTCATCTCCGAAGGCAACACAGCGCTATCTCATTCTCCAATCAACTTTCTCTCGACACAAAGTAGCAGTGTTAGGCGGGGTCGTCATGTCACTGGTAACGTGGCCAGAAATACACGTGATCTTCATCCTGCTGCAAGAAGACACTTCCCAACAGTCCCTGGTGTCACTGCAAGTGCAACATGAGCTCGGATTTCGCCCCTGGAGACTATTCGCTTCACCACAGGGGCTCGCACAGTGTGTCGACATTGACGTGCGTCTGTGCTACACGCACATCCAGGACGTGGTCTACCGGTGCGGTAATATTCTACAGACCACTGGTGACAGGAGCAACACATCACCGATACATCGTGTCCAGTATGTGCAGCTATCCGTCGATACCTTCGCCCAGTTTCCCGCATGCCCACTGATCGATTACATCGTATGAAAATTAGACTTTGATTTTTAACTAGCATATGAGGAAGCTGAGCTAATTTTTAGTTTCATGGCCGCTTCATTTATTTGGTGCTGCGTGTGTATGAACTACGTGAAAATCATGCGAATAAAAGAAACTTGGTACGTACACAGTTCACTTCCTATGGAACTCTCAAAGCACGAGTCTTACCCCTACTCGTCCGGTTTTTCCACCTTTATATTCACACATGTTTCGGCAGACAGTTGGAGGCAGTTCTTTAATAGTGATGACGAGATGCCGCATCGTTCCCGCAATTGTCACGTGTGACTACCTGCGGTGAGAATTTTCCTGTAGTATTTATTGCATCGTTACGTAAGCTCACTGCGCAAGCACATGACGATTTCAGAAAACCTTGACAACACAATCCTTCTCATTTGTCTCTTAGACATGCTTGTTTTTCCATCATATGTTGTAACAAATTCTTGATCGTTATCATTAGGCTACTGACGTCTGTGACTACAAATTAATCAGATCTTTTACAAGCAAGTATG
This sequence comes from Schistocerca piceifrons, assembly GCF_021461385.2. Lineage (NCBI taxonomy): Eukaryota > Metazoa > Arthropoda > Insecta > Orthoptera > Acrididae > Schistocerca > Schistocerca piceifrons. The sequence goes on along the minus strand of NC_060144.1, from coordinate 529,656,799 downwards.
GCTCACGTTAAACTGCATGTCCCGTACCCCAGCTACAAGAATGCAGACGCCTTGTGTATGGACGCTATGAAAGCAGAAGTGGTAAATACAACGTCAGCTACACTGCACGCCAGTCCCGGTGCTTAACCTATTTAGGGTCCTCACAGAATGCTGTCTATGTAATAAAATAGCTCATATCAGTCCTTACATGGTGACATAATCTTCTTTATCATTGTAAATATTAGAAGTATTTAGGAATCTCTTCATCCCGAAGGCTGATTTAAACACCACCGTTGCTTACCAATCACGTTACTTACTATTGGATGTGTTATATTATTCCCTTGTTCTGATCCACGTACTTACTGGTTGAAAGCCGTTCATTAAAAGTCGCCTTTCAAATTATTCGTTTTGCGTGAGTTGTGAATCGCTAAAGTACAAAGACATTACGTAAGTACTTTCTCGACTGCTAAAGCATATTAAGGTCTTAGCTGGAAAAGAGACGGGATCTCTATAGTTCATATCTTCGAAAGTATAGGTAGCTTATCAATAGCCCCCTTGCGCAGCTGATTTTGGTGGAAGAGTGCCCCAGTAAATGCTGGACAAAGGCATTCTGTTTTCTATTCCTTTTCCTCCTGAAGGACTCGCTCGATCTTCACTCTTTTCTCACCTGTGTAGTAAGTTATTGTATTCTACCGATGGTCATTCCCATAAAGTTGTTAAGGCTCTCTTGGCCATTTCTTCACAAATTTCGACCGGCCGGTGTGGCCGAGAAGTTCTAGGCGCTTCAGTCTGGAACCGCGCGACCGCTACGGTCGCAGTTTCGAATCGTGCCTCGGGCATGGATGTGTGTGATGTCTTTAGGTTTGTTAGGTTTAAGTAGTTCTAAGTTCTAGGGGACTGATGACCTCAGATGTTAAGTCCCATAGTGCTCAGAGCCAACTCTTCACAAATTTCCTGTTGGCTTCTGTCTCGAATCTTCAGCAGACGATTGTATGACGATTTTTTCAGCATTTCACCACCACCAATGGCTGCCATTGTCAAAGCTTCATCGTCCATTGCTGGTGGCGTGCTGGAATTGAGCTCGCAACCGGAGATTACACATAGACATAAAGAAAACTGCCGCACCAAGAGGGATTGTCCGACATAAACGATAGTTGGTAGGCGGGTTTCTGCGTCTGAAAGATGATTATTCAAGTTTCGCGCCAGTGGCGTAAGAGTGGTGGGTGCTATTAGTGCCACTGTGAGGGTGCAGATCACGTTTGCTTTACATACACGCGGTAACACTCGTGAGCATTATTTACCGTTGTGATTGGACGTATCGAGTTGATGTTAGTTAAAAATGCCTTAAAGATGACAAAGATGCCATTAATAACACTTCACTGAGTTTGAAAGTGATCTTATAATGGGGCAACGAGAAGATGGATGTAAACATGTCATCTTGCACTGTCAATCACTTAAATATGTTACCGAGACAAATGTATTCTCTAAATTTCATTACTTTACGTTAATTATTTCTGGGTGTTGCAATTTTTCCTCATTCGCATGTAAGCTACTGGCGCATGAACGTCCGACAGCTTTTCTGTGGTCGTTACCTCTGTGATTCTCCCTTTGGTATCTGCAACGGTCGCTCGCTTCAGCACGATAATCCAAGATCCTACAAACCTGAAGCTTTCCTCTTTCATTTTGAAGCTATTGTCATATTTGCGGATCTCTGTAGCTTCCCAAAACACGCAGATGTCGTAGCTCTTAACAACAACGAGAACATCCGTGTCGGCGAATTTCACTATGTGGTCGGTCTCACACAGCACGTGCTCCGTCAGGATCGATTCCTCCACCTATACTAACCTGCAATGCTGTTTATCTCTACGTCACTCTCCGAATGTATAACAGAAAGCCCGTACCCGACATGTTTTCTTCCAGTGTGTCCCTGCTCCGAGTGTTTGATTATGTGACATCCCATATGTAAACGTATGGAGTATCTCATTCTCTTCAGAATGTTTTCCAGGTGTTCCAATTCGTGTTTAAATTAATGTGGCTCACCGTCTTGCTCGCGTTAGAGAGTATTAATCATCACTCTTTTCTGACTTGGCTGCTGATTTGACAGTTTGTGCAGGTATCGGTCCATGTGTGTCGGTTTTCGGGAAACGCTATGTCCAGGGTTCTCAACATCCCCAGTAACCAGCACTTCTGAAAGGGTAGCCGTTGGTTCTCTTCTACCTTCCTGAGAAATTTTAAATTGGCACGGAGACCAGGTGCCTCAGGAAGTGATCGAGATGTCACTCACCATGACTCCACACAACAATGGTATCGTTGATATACACTATGTCATCAAAAATATCCGGGCACCCCCCAATACAAACGTATTTCATATTAGGTGCATTGTGCTGCCAGGTACTCCATATCAGCAACCTCAGTCAGTAGTCATTAGACATCGTGAGAGAGCAGAATGGGGCGCTCCGCGGAACTCGTGGACTTCGAACGTGGTCAGGTGATTGGGTGTCACTTGCATCATACCCCTGTACGCGGTATTTCCACGCTCCTGAACATCCCTACGTCCACTGTTTCCAATGTAATAGTGAAGTTGAAACGTGAAAGGACACGTACAGCACAAAAGCGTACAGGCCGACTACGTCTGTTGACTGACAAAGACCACCGACATTTGCAGAGGGTCGTAATGTGTAAAAGGCAGACATCTATCCAGACCATCACACAGGAATTCCAAACTGCATCAGGATCCACTGCAAGTACTCTGACAGTAAGGCGGGAGGTGAGAGAACTTGGATTTCATGGTCGAGCGGCTGTCCATAAGCCACAGATAACGCTGGTAAATGCCAAACGACGCTTCACTTGACGTTAGGAGCGAAATCATTGGACGATTGAACAGTGCAAAAATGGTGTCTGTAGTGACGAATCACGGTACACAATGTGGCAATCCGGTGACAGGATGTATGGCGAATGTCCGGTGAACGTCATCAGCCAGCGTGTGTAGTGCCAACAGTAGAAATCGGAGGCGGTGGTGTTATGGTGTTGTCTTGTTTTTCATGGAGGCTGTTGCACACCTTGTTGTTTTGCGTGGCACTATCACAGCACCGGTCTACATTGATGTTTTAAGCACCTTCTTGCTTCGCACTGTTGAAGAACAATTCGGGGATGGCGATTGCATCTTTCAACACGATCGAGCATCTGTTCATAATGCACGGCCTGTGGCGGTGTGGTTGCACAACAATAAGATCCCTGTAATGGACTGACCTGCACAGAGTCCTGACCTGAATCCTATAGAAGACCTTTCGGATGTTTTCGAACGCCGACCTCGTATCAGACCTAACCGACCGAATCGACATCGATACCTCTCCTCAGTGCAGCAGTCCGTGAAGAATGGGCTGTAATTCCGCAAGAAACATTCCGACACCTGATTGAACATATGCCTGCTGAGTGGAAACTGTCATCAAGGCTAAGGTTGGGCCAGCACCATATTGAATTCCAGCATTACCAATGGAGGGTGCCACGAACTTGTAAGTCATTTTCAGCCAGGTGTCTGCATAACGCATCACACAGTGTACCTGTATCACATCTTAAGTTCACAAGGTTAAAATCCAGTACCTGAGTTTCGAAGTGTTTCATGAAGACGTTGGATATCACTGGACTAAGCGAACTGCCCGTGGCAACACTTTCCAGCTATTTGTGGAAGTTGTCATTCAACATGAAACAGTTCGTTGTGAGACGTACAGGAAAGGGTTTGGTGATGTCTTGCTGGAAAGCAGAACCGATATACTCCAGAGAAACACTGAGTGGGATTTTGGTAAACAAAGAAACAACACCAAAGGTAACCAGGTTGTCATTTCATCCAGGTTTTAGTATCTTCAGCTTCTCAGTCAAATGTCCAAAGTCCTTAAGTTTGTGTCAGTCTTTCTCACATGCGTCTGAAGTAGAGAGCTCAGGTGTTCCGCAGGTTTATACGTCGGCGAGCAAAGATCGCGTACAATCAGTCTTAGTGGAAAGGTATCCTTATGGATTTTTGGTAATCCATACAGTCGAGGAGGCAAGACTTCTGTGTTGCGCAGGTTCCTCTGCACGTCCGCCGAGAGAAAAAAGACCTTGATTAGTCGAATCGTATTCCGTGTGATTCGCTGCGTCGTGTCTGCGATCAGTTTTTTACACGTTGTCGGATCTAATAGGCCCCAAATCATCTGGTAGTAACCTTCGGTCTTCATTACAACCGTAGCATTTCGCTTACTGGCAGTCATTACCAGTATAATCTGGCCAGCGTCAAGGCTCTTGATGGGCGTAACTCTACTCCCTTGGGATTTCAGGTGTAAGTAGGCTCTTTAGGTTTTTATGTTGCTGACGTCACATAGCGCTCTGTATGAAAATCGCTGACTGCGCTGTGTGCAGTCTGTGGCTGGTTGGACTCATTGTTGGAATATTGGCTAGTGTAGTGTTGGGCAGTTGGATGTGAACAGCGTGTAACGTTGGGCAGTCGGAGGTGAGCCGCCAGCAGTGGTGGATGTGGGGAGAGAGATGCCAGAGTTTTGAGCGGTTACTATGAGCGGACGATGTGGACAGGTGTCCGTCAGAAAAAGGAAATTTGAAAGACCGGATGTCATGAACTGATATATATATCATGACTTTTGAACACTATTTAGTATTGGAGGGCAGCGTGGAGGGTAAAAATCGTAGAGGGAGACCAAGAGATGAATAAGCAGATTCAGAAGGATGTAGGCTGCAGTAGGTACTGGGAGATGCAGAAGCTTGCACTGGATAGAGTAGCATGGAGTGCTGCATCAAACCAGTCTCAGGGCTGAAGACCTCAGCAGCAACATGCCTATCAGTAGTTTATGCCTTCAGCAGTTAGAAACTTTTATTTAGATGGCAGTATTGGCACTCGCTGTATTGCAGTAGTTCGAGTAACGAAGATTTTTGTGAGGTTAGTGATTCATAAAAGGTATAGGTTATTGTTAGTCGGGCCTATTCTTTTGTAGGGATTATTGAAAGTCAGATTGCCTTGCCCTAAAAATATTGTGTGTCAGTTTAGTGATGATCAGAATAAGTAAGGAATAAAAAATTGTCTGAGTACGTTGAGTTTTACTCATCTGTTTCTGTATCGAATAACGTAGAAGTTTACCAGCACAGTCATTCTTATGATTCAAAGGAGAAGTTTCAGGTGTCGACCTTTAGCCGAGGATACCTCATTGGAATCTTCTGATTTTTTTCTTGTAGTTTGAATAATTAGTGTAGTTATTGTTTATTGCTAGCGCGTAGTTGTAGAGAGAATTTCCTTTGTATTTGTAGATTTTCATTGCTGTACAGTAAAACAATTGTGGCATGCTTGTAGATTTGCACCAAATATTTAACACCCGTGCTTGCAATTAATTAGATATTATTTTCAGTGCTATGTTAATGAGATTTCTTATCTTGCTCTTCAAATTCTGCTTTTCTGTATTATCGTGTGAAATATTGTGATAATTATGTGAAAAATGTAATACTAGCCTCCAAAGTAAACTGAGGAATGACAGTGAAGACGAGAGTAGTGTGTTAGCGCCATCGTGTAATGAATTAACTAATGTTCAACATAGTAATTTGGTAACTGTGCATAGGGAAATGGACCACTAAATAAAGGTGTAGACAGTGAAACAGCTGGCGAACGGGGTAATATCGTGGATCAATCGGTCGGAAATAGCTCGCCTTAGGAGTCCTAAATGACAGGACAAAATCTTGCAAATACCGTAGATCCAGTTTTTCCATCAACCCTTTTCTCAATCAAGTCAAGTCACATTTTATGCTTTTCGAAATTCAAATATTGCCGGTGCAAATGCACTGCCGAAAAGCGCAAAGGAACATGTTCCAGAGACTAATACATTGTTGTTCCAATCCATGGAACAAAGTCAGGAACGAACACACAAACAGCTACAAAAGTTAGACACAATGGAACAAAATCTTCAAAAGTTAAACATAATTGAGCAAACGCTTGAACAAACAAGTGAAGCTTTAACCGCTGAGTTACTTAAAATCGAATCGAAATGACGTAAATGCACAAATTCGTGAGCATTTTCAACCTATTTTTTCGCGACATGAAAATGCATTACAGAATCACGAAGGAGCCATAACAGAACTGCAAACTATTGTTCATGAAAATCACGACACCTTGCAAGCTAAAACTAAGTTGCATCTACCGATTCGGTTACGCAACTTGCAAAAACTCAGGAAAACTTAAAGGACACAGTAAATACGCTTTCGACACAAATGGACACTCTGAAACTTGGTTCAGAAAGACACACGGAGGAAATCAGTTTATTGTCGCAGAAAGTAGTCGAACATTTGGATCAGCTAAATAATTTATCTACGAAGGTAGAGGATGATCTAAATGACACATGACTGGTAGCCTTCACTGACACAGAAGAGTGTGAACATTAGAAAATTCAAACAAAATCAGAATCAAATTAATACGCAACACAAAAGAGAAATCCGCGAAGTACAAGACCAGTTGGCACAAGTAATAAGAGAATTATATATTTCAGAGAACACTCGCGCCCCAATATGGAAAGAGGGACTTAGAAATATAGAAAATCCAAAAAGTAATTTCGGAAATTTTGAAGAAAATTGGCAAGGTGCACCGAATTTTGAGATGGAACCGCCGACACGACGTAACAATGACCGATATGCGACTCACCAACACTATGATTTTGATTATAAACTGTTCATTACTGCACATAAATGCAAAACATTTAAGAATTCTGGCAACAACATTCATCAATAAGCATGACTTCATCAACTCTCTCATTGTTTTTCCTCCCATCTGGTCATTAGAGCACAGATTAGAATTTATGTGTGGCTACTTAGAGAATGAACCAGCTGTAAGAATGCGATCGGTCACTCACGATTGTCACAGTGAAGGAGAATTTTAGCATGCCTTTCTCTCAGCATATTGGTCTGAAGCTACTCAAGACCGAGTAAAATATAGCATCATAATGATGAAACACTTTGAACAATCTGAATTTTCCAGTCTTGTCAAATATTTTGAAGAGATGTTGCATTAGATCTGTACCTGTCAAACCCATACAGCCCCTCAGAATTCATCCGCATTTGCGTAGTCAAATTGCCTGAACATTATTTTGGCAGGACGTTGAAAGGACGATATCAAAGCTTTTCGGGGAAATTGTCACTGAAAATCGCGGGACGCGAAACCAGGATAACAACAATTACAGGTCACATCCGTCACAATTCCGTGACGACAGAAATAATAACTGGACATGACAAAGCTATTCTTACAACAAAAATCGTGACCAAAACAGACACCACCCGTATGACAACCGTTGGCAGAGTAATAATAATTACAGGGGAAGCAACGTCTCTGCGGAAAATTTCTATGATAGAGACAATCATAGAAACAGACAATATGTAAACCAAAATAATTATTATCAAGGGAGACAGAATAACATCAGACCCATCGGTTCAACACGCCATTACAATTCTGTGAGAAATTCTCTACCATGTGACCGACAAGAAAGAAACTATGGAAACTACCAACAAAAGGACATATGATATAATCTTAACAATAGACCTGAATTTAACCAAAATTGGTATGATTCAAACAGTACAGGGCCCTCTCGACAAGTTGAAATTGTAGAAGTTAGATCTCCAAATCCCAGTAATGATGCGTGACAACAAAGAGGTTACAGACAATGAATCGCACCGCAGGTGGCCACGTGCGCTGGCTGGGCTTGAGAAAGATAACATAAACGCTAACCTTGAGAAAAATTCCAGTATTCTTTACCGACGTATACAGCATGATAATTGCTTTGAAGCTGAAACTCTGCGTACTAGGAAAACTAAAAGATTACACCACATTTCTCATGTAAAACCGTTTATTGAGAGAAGATATGCTTTTTAACTTAGTCTTTGCCATAAAATTTTTCACTTAATATTACTAGTACAATTTGTCACACTTAGAAACTGTTAACATTCAACAATGTTTTGAAGTTAACTATCCAATCAAGAACCTAGGGAACTTATTTGAACAGTAATTACGAATGCGTTTTTGGAGTGAACAGATGACACAGTTTTATTGTGTGTACATTCTTGCTTATTCATTGCACGATTACGTAACGACTATAAGGCTTACATACTTAGAACATATACTACTAATGAGACTTTAATGCAACATTTTTCTTTACTTGAAAAGACATTCTTTATTTAAAGTACTTTCTGAGAGATCACAGGTGACTTAGTGTTTGGTTTGTTTGACAGCTACACGATTATATCATGATGCTACTAATGAGTGACACTATTTACATTATTGTTTTTGCGCTGTATCTGTTTTATATCTGCACAGTTTTTCTACATTCTCCTGGAAAGTGGAACATGTTTGAGTAGTAACTTTTGTGGTACAGCTACAATGAGACAGCCTTTTCACAACCCACCATTACAGTATAGTACTTTCTAGATGACACAATGAGAGTAATAACTACGACATCTATACACATGGCATTTCACTTTTGTTTATAATGAAGTAGGTACATTGACTTTTACAGACCTTTGCTTATGGATGACGATAACTACGACTCTTGGGACATTTTTACTGTTAAGTAATGACAGAAATTATCTTACAGCAAGACGCACAGCTTAGCACTACATGACACGCATTTGAGTGATTAAATTTTGCACATAAAACATTTTTTTTAAATATTTTTGGATTAAAAACACACAAAGAAGGTTTTCGGTGATACATTTCATTCCATTGCTGCAATCTGTAACACCTGAGTGTATAATGACATTAATCCTCATAGGGTACATGCTTACTTTGTGTACTAAGCGTGTGGCAAGCGCTAGGAGCACTAACTAATATGGTATTTGCTTGTCCAATTTTACACATCAATACCATATTTCTCTTACACAGAATTACAAAGCTATCTGGTCATTTAACTGTGAGAGAAAGACATATGTTTACGTAATTACACAGTTGGATAATTTCACGCTTATGAAATTGTATTTTGATTGCATTTTGTGAACTGCTCATATCTACTTTAGAAACCACGTTGATACTATGACAGCATTTTTTGTTGTTCAGATTTTGAAATTATTGAAGAAAGCTAAGACGTTTTTGAGATTTTACTGAGATGTTATGATGTTATTATTGCGACGACGATGTGTATTGTGGCATCGAGGTGTGTTTGTGATCGTTATGAAGGGTGAGTGCGTGCATGAATTTGAGTACCACAAAAATGTTGACAGATATTTTTGGCCACTGTTATATTTATAAGATTTTGTTTCTAAACATTTGTAAAGTAAATTTTCAACCTGTGAAAATTTTTTAATATACATGAGACTGTCACTATAGCGGAAACTGGTGCCGTAAATATTTCTGTAAAGAAGGTAAGTGATAATGTAATATGCTGTGGGCGCCCAGCTGTGTGAGAGTTGCCTAGGAAAAAAAAAAACTTGAACATGACTACTGTCTTTCTAGTTGAGAGCTTTTTTTACTTTCTTATGAAGTGCCAGAGGATAATGACTCGAAGCATCACAGGCGTCTCTGTACTGCGTGGAAATGAGACAATGGGATGTCCACGATGGATAGGCATGCAATGTCTCGGGATGCAAATCCGACCGAAAGTGTTTGGTCGTATATTAAGATGATGCTTAAAGGAAATCCAGTACATACTTTGAAGCAGCTGTCGTATAAAATCAGGACGATACGGAGATCGTTACTGAGAGAATATGCAGAAAATCTCATGAAAAGTATGCCAAAAAGGTACCAAGCTGTAACTAATAATGGTGGCGATTCGATTAACTACTAGATAGTTCTGCAGTTAGTAATGACATGTATTTTCATGTAAACATATATTTATAATGGTGTCTTATATTTTCATACAGTCAACGGCGTACATTTTGTTGTGGAACTGACTGTACATACTCACTTATCGGCGTATGGCAAGCTTTGGGTAGGTGTAAGATTGGTGCTGTGTCGGTCACCGAGCGAGGGGGCGCAGTGGTTAGCACACTGGACTCGCATTCCGGAGGACGACGGTTCGATCCCGCGTCCGGCCATTCTGATTTAGGTTTTCCATGATTTCCCTAAATCACTCCAGGCAAATTCCGGGATGGTTCCTTTGGAAGGGCACGGCCGACTTCCTTCTCCGTCCTTCCCTAATCCGATGAGACCGATGACCTCGCAGTTTGGTCTCTTCCCCCAAACACCCTCCCCCCCCCCCCTCTGTGTTGGTCATTCCCTGCGATAGACGCAATGTTAACCGTATTATATATCGATGCTTCCCTCAGATTGCTTCTCCGGTCATATCAGGCACTAGCGGAAGATCATAGCCGTGGTCGTATCGACTGAAATAAGGTAGTTCATTGTTGGAGGAAACGATATAGCAGCTGGTGTACTATACAATGCGGTCAGAAACACTCCGAAAAGCTTGTGAGGTTGTTCCAGGGTGGATTGTACTGAGAAATAATTATTAACAAAAAATTCGATGCATTGCGCAATTTCGTGGTTGATTAGCACTGAAGTTGACCAGTCAGGTCGTTGTGCGCACAAATTTAAGTGGCCCGCCAGAAACCGTGTCGCCAAATGTGTTCCTCATCTGGATTATTAAGAAACAGAGCAACGTATCCAACTTTTTTGTTAAGAAATATTTCTCAGCACAACCTATCTTGAAACACACTTACAAGCTTTTCAGACTGTTTCTGACCACCCTGCATGTTCTTGAAACAAATAAGTAGATATTCATTAGAAGACAAGTTAATTATAAGTGACTTTAGCTTTAACATATGGCACCATAGTGAGAGCAGCACAGTGGCTTGTGGGCTCTCAGGTACCTGCCTGAAGATGATGGGCCAGACCTCTTCTAACCCTCCAAAATGGGTAGTAGTCAGAGCCAATTAGGTGGATCTTAAGGGCGGATAAATCCATCGGGAAGGGAGGCATTTTCCGATGTTCGTGGCAGAGAACTTCCAGAAGCCCTACCAGTAATTAGCACCTGACAGATGCGTTGTAGATGGGAAAAGGTAATGGCCAGTGAGAGTACTCACGTTCTGTTACTGATTCTTACTGGCTGCAGGGCCTAAATGTTGAATAATTTAGCGGAGCTGTTCGGGAAATCGATACGTAAACTGGCAGTCTTCATCTACATTGCGTGACTACTCTGGATTTCACATTTAAGTGCCTGGCAGGGAGTCATCGAACAACATGTATGGTGTAGAAGTCGTGTGCCCTCTGGAGCCTAGGTGGTGTTCTCTTAGTGTACCTCTGAAGTCACGAGATAGTGATCATTCGTGATCAACCGCGTTGTTTCTTGCAGTATGAAAAAAGAGAGGCTGTGAAACACAGATCTCGTTTATGGGCGTGGATTTTGGGTTGAGTCATTATGGTTTTGTGTACGAGGGGTCCGTACAGCGAGTGTGCAGACACTCACTAGGGGGGCACCTCAGAGTAGGCCTTGGAGTCCGGTAGATGGTCGGCGGTGTTTAATGAAGGGGATGGCCTTTAAAAGAGATGCCTGGTAATGAGAAAGAGCGTTATGAGATTTCTAGGACAGGTTATGTTCATTGGGTGGTGTTGTTCAATCAAAAAGGGACATGGCTTTTCTACTTCTACGTCTATATTCTGCAAACCACCGAGAGGTGCATGGTGTGGGGTACCTCCCATTGTACCAGTTATTATGGTATCTTCCTGTTCCATTCATGTATGCAGCACGGGAATAATGAATACTTCTGTGCGTACAGTAATCATTCTAATGATTGTTTGAATACTTGTTTGCGTACAGTAATCATTCTAATTTTGTCCTCAAGATCCCTGTGTGAGAAATATGTAGTGGGTTTGTAGTATATCCCTAGAATCATCATTTAAAGATGGTTCTTGAAACTTCGTTAATAGACTTTCTTGGGATAGCTTACATCTATTTTCAAGAGCCTTCCAGTTCAGAGCCTTCAGTATCTCTGAGACACTCTCCTATGGACTAAACAAGACTGTGACCATTTGTGCTGTCCGTCTCTGTATACATTCAATAACCCCTGCTAATCCTATCTGTTACGGGTCCCACACACTAGAACCGGTCAAACGAGCGACTTGTAAGTAATCTATTTTGTAGACCGATTGTATTTTCCCGAATTCTACCACCTACATTACCCACGACTGAACCTATGTGAACATTCCATTTCAAACCCCTACAAAGTGTTACACCCCGGTATTCGTATTAGTTGGCCGATTCCAATAGTGACTCACTGATACTATAGTCTTAGGATACTATGTATTTTCGTTTTGTGAAGTGCACAGTTTTACAACTCTGAACATTTAGAGCAAGTTGCTAATCTCTGCACCACATTGAAAGCTTATCAAGATATGAATGAATATTTACGCGGCTTCTCAAATGGTTCAAATAGCTCTGAGCACTATGGGACTTAACATCTGAGGTCATCAGTCCCCTAGAACTTAGAACTACTTAAACCTAACTAACCTAAGGACATCACACATATCCATGCCCTTGGCAGGATTCGAACATGCGACCGTAGCGGTCGCGCGGTTCCAGACTGAAGTGCCTAGAACCGCACGGCCACACCGGCCGGCTATGCAGCTTCTCTCTGATAATTCTTCATTACAGATAACTGCATTATCTGGAAGGTAATTAATATACAACACGAACAGCAAGGGTCCCAACACACTTCCCTGAGGTACACCTGATGTTACTACTACATCTTACTATGCCTCTCCATCTGAGATAACGTGCGATGTTCTCCCCACCAAAAAGCCCTCAATCCAACCACAAATTTCACTTGATACACCTTATGGTCGTACTTTTGACAATAAGTGTAGGTACCGTACTGAGTCGAATACTTTTTGGAAATCAAGAAACATTGCATCTACCTGGATTCTTTGATCTAAAGCTTTCAAATAATGTGAGTTGGGTTTCAAACGATCGATGTTTTCGAAAGCCATGCTGGTCGGCATTGTGGAGGTCATCCTGTTCAAGATACCTGATTATGTTTCAGCTCAGAATATGTTCTCAGATTCGACAACAAACTGGTGTCAAGGATATTGGACGGTAGTTTTGTGGATCACTTCTACAACCGTTCTTATAGACGATTGTGACCTGTGCCTTTTTCTAAGAACTTGGCACCCTTTTTTGCTCGGTGGATTTACGATAGATTTTTACGGGAAAGACAGAATACTTGCCTAAGATAACTGTAATTAATATCTCTCACTATAACTCTTAATAGCGCACTCTCTTTCACCACAACAAGTGGGTTTTGGTTAAGTGCCAACTAACGAAAAGCATTAATTTTCTTTAAGTAAGAATGACGAGTAACTCATTCCTAAATGAGTAGAAATTAAGCCCTACCATGAATCTAAATTATCAGTCGATACGCAATGGTAACGTAAGATCCGACCACCTGTAAAACGACATACTTCAATTTTCATTACACCCTTTACAAGTATTATGAAATGCTTAACAAATGCTCTGCACATTCTCATACGTTAACCATCTACTTGGGGTGGGCGAGGGACGTGATAAGATCGTTAACAAAAAGAGATTTCATGGGTAACCATCAAATTTATTAAGCAGAATGTCTTACATTTGGATGCAAATGACAAGGAAAGCTAGTTATTCTATATCGTCTCACAATACAATCTGATCTGCCTGGAGATCATCTAGCAGTGATATCTCTCCCGGTAAGGAGGAAGGTAAAATGAATAGAAGGGAAATTAGAATACGTGCTAGAGCTTTACAGTTGTGGAAAGAAAATTACGACAGTGCTCGCAAATAACTGAGAACAACAAGCATGCGGACTACATCGATAGGAGAACTCACCACAGGAAGAACAAAAAGAACAAAGTGGCTTCCCGTTCGCATTCTTATGTATCGGATCATTGGCAAGCATAATTATTACTACTATCGAGAACATAGGTATTTGTCACTGATTTCCTCTATAAAAACGGACTATTCACTGGGAACGTAGTCCCAAGATAGCACATAAACCAGAAAGATTCTGTCTCCGGAAAAATTACTCACTCGGAAATATTCGTGTAGCACACGAATTAAAGAACAGGGGGCATAAGTGACAAGAGTCAAACCTGACAAAAATAAGTGCGAAGAACGTTACTTAGAGTGGGTACCCAAATCGGTCGAGCTATGGAAATTTAATAACGGACAAAGAAAGAGCACCAAACCCAAAGTAGGTCAAAACTAAGCGAATTTCACACACAGTAAGTAAAGAAGTACTCAAAGAATTTACAAAGAAACAAGAAATCACTGATGCTTCGAGTTTATTGATTTCCTAACTCAAACACATTGCGACTTAATCTAATTTCGCGTTCACTAGAAAACGCATGCTTACTGACTAAGGACTGTAATACGACTCTTCGACACAAAGTCAACCTCTGTCCCTTGTTCAGAGTGGAGGGCATCCACTAGCCAATGGTGATGGGCACAAAAGACCCAAGATCGGCTCGCTGCTCCGGTAGACGACTGGAGCAAGACGGGAAGGCCTGCGATTCGCTGATGTTGGTTCGGAGAGACCTCTCTGCGATTCCAAAAATAGTGAAAACTGAAATTCTAAGGGTTGGTACCGCTACTTCTGAGAATAAGTAAAGGGACTTCTTTGGCTTCTACAAAACATTCAGACCACTCGCCCTTACTTTAAAACTAAACGCCCAAGGCGGGAAAAGGCAGCCATTACGGCTACGTCAGACAGACTACTGCAATTAAGGAAAAATAAAACAATGTTCCCATCTTCTCGCGAGTATCAGTGTGATTTTTATGCAGCAAACTAAGACCAACAAGATCTTGCCATCCCGAGAGTTAAAAGGTAAATAAATAAGAAAGGAGTGCAAAACAAGCGCATATCTTCCAACCTGAAGGTGTTTCCATTGATGGGAATAAATTACATTCGAAATTTTTACGACCATTGTTTCAGGAAACAGCGACTTCATAGTATTATTATTATTTAGTAAACACAGTCATGATCGAGTATAAGTTGTCACTTTTTATCTGTCGATGACCGGTTTCGATCTGCTACAGAGATCATCATCAGATCTACAGTCTGTGAAGGGGAATAAAACTTATTGCCTTAGCTACGATCGAGACCGAGATCAAAGTACAACACTGTAACAAAGATATGCAGCATAAATACCCCTGATGGTAGTACGAATCCTTAAAGTGGAGTACTCCCGTCCATGCTGTCTTTGAGAACACTGTTGAATATGTGTCGCCTGCCGATAGTTAAAGAGCGGATGCCTCACCTATTGTCTCTGACGTAACGTCATTTGTAGCCAATGGCGGTGAGTGTTGATTACACTGCGTGGAATGCTTATATTAAATGTATAATTATTAGGAATTGGGTCCCTGAAAAAACAAGAAAGGATTATTGGATTCTATAAAGAAGAACGCATATGTTGGAAGCGACGAAATAGAAAAACCAATACTTTCCGCTATTAATCAAAGATGTCCTTGATTGCCGTGCTGGCGTCGTAATGACGTTTACTTTTAACAGAATGCCCTCTGGAGGATAGCCCATAGCCCACGTTCAAATGAGCTCTATCTTTGGTTTATATATAATCTTTCCACACTATTTAATCAAGTCTCACGGTCTTTGGCTAGAAATGGTGCTATGCCAGAGACAATGGGCGGGGCTTCCGATATTTAACTACCGGCAGCCGAGCCATATTCAGGAGTTTTCTCAGTGCCAGCCCGAAAATGACCTGCTACAGGTCAGGGAGTCCTTCAATCAGCAAGGGTATATCATGCTGCACCTTTTTGCTCCTTTATTGTATATTAATGTCCATCTCCTTTGTAAATAAAGTAATATGTTTGATATCCCTTCAAAGAATCTGGATCTGATGACGGTCTCTGTAGTAGATCACCGGCCGCGGCGCTCAGTCCGGAACCGCGCGACTGCTACGGTCGCAGGTTCGAATCCTGCCTCGGGCATGTATGTGTGTTATGTCCTTAGGTTGGTCAGGTTTAAGTAGTTCTAAGTTCTAGGGGACTGATGACCACAGAAGTTGTGTCCCATAGTGCTCAGAGCCATTTTTTTGTAGTAGATCGAAACCTGTCATCAAAAATAAAAAGTAACAACTTAAATCCAACTACTACTGTGTTTAGTAAATAGTTGCAAATTATATTCGTTTCGGTGGAAATTTGAGTGCAGAGTTTTCGTTTCACTCTCTTCCTGTTGATTCGACAATGTAATCCCACTGCTGTGGATTTGTAGACCGAATTTGTTGGGAGCCAGTTGGAGGCAAAGCATAAACTGTCAGCGGCCTAGTATTACAGTCCAGTGCTTGGATCTCGGAGTCGTTCTGGTCGTAGTTCATTTGCTAAACTATTGACAGTGGTGAAGTGAGGAGTCCGACACTGACTCGCTGGTCAGAGGGAGGCTGGTGACCCTTATTTACACTAGCTGGATGGTGTGGCAGTGTAAAGATCGAATCTGGGTCCGCGAATAAACGTTTCCGCCTAAGTCTGCGAGGGAGTACACCGCGAAACTGGTCTCGCACACCGTTAGGAGTGTGCAGACTGCCGCCGCGGCAGTGAATGCGATTCCACGCGACGCCACGAAAGCTCCGGAGTGCTTACGAAAGGAACTCTTCATGGTTGCTGAAGTGAGAGCTCACGCCATCATGGCTAGAAAAATAGAGAAATCCTTTAGGCGGTTTCGTCAGCGAAGAGAGAACGTAGGAAATTCGATCTTGTGTAGAGCGCACACGCACACACACGCAGTTCTTGACCCTGGGTCGTAATCGCTCAACCATGAAGCATCTGCTTGGAGCACGATCGGTCGAAAATGTTCGAAGTCGACCACGATGAACTGAACATCTTGGTCAATTACATAAATTTGCATCATCACTCTCGCTTAATCTTAGCCCGACGACATAGTGTCACTCTCAATCATCTAGCGAAACTTTCGACACATTATCATTTTCATTGCCTTTCAGATAGTGATGCCAGATGTCTCGATTTTTCCAGATTGTCCCTATATGTCTCATGACCCGTCTGGCGTAACCCTTACGCGCTATGCCAATTGTCCCGACTTTTTGATAGTGCTAAAAACTGAAAATGATCAGCAATATAGTTCCGAAATGAATTTCTTAACGTGTCGGTGGCTGTTACGAAGAAACGTGAATACGCTGAGCCAGGAGGTCGATATCAGACGATGAAGGGAGATGTTAGCGCATCCAGAAGCTGGACGTTTCGAAAACACATAACCATTTGGCGTCAGTTGTTGTGTCATTACTGCCACGCTGCTGTTTTCTGAACAATGTTTCAGCTTCTGCTGCCCCCCACCCACTCGTCGGTTAACTGTCCCCGACCTGTCTGGAAACGACAGTTAGTACTGTACTTCCATTTCAGGGCGGTAACTACTCCATTCTCCTGAGCACTTGTTCGCCTCGTGCTTTCGTTTACAGTGGCAAACAAACTCGAGGCCGAGGTGACTTACAGTTTTGTCCTTAACGTCTACCGACGTTCTGTGTTCATTCAGTTGGTGGAAGTACCACTGACAGTAAATTATTGCATCCATGAATCCATGTAATTTATACAACTGTATGTATTTAAACACGGGTATGTGTACCCTGATCAGCCAGCACATAATTATCACTTACCTTATAACCGGTATGTCCACCTTCGAGACAGATAATGGCGGTGACGCATCGTGGAATGGAAACAATGAGGCCTTGGTAGGTCGCTGGAGGAAGTTGGCACCACATCCGCTCAAATAAGTCTCCTAATTTCTGTTAATTCCGTGAAGGGAGGCAATGAGCTCTGACGCCACGCTCGATCACATCCCAGATATGTTAGATCGGCCTCAGATCTGGAGAGCTTTGTGGCCAGTACATCAACAGCAACTCGTAACTGTGTTTCTCGAACCGCTCCATCACACACCTGGCCTTGTGACATGGCGCATAATCCTTTTGAAAAATATCACTGTCGTCGGGAAACATGATCGTCATGAAGGGGTGTACATGGTCTGCTACCAAAGTACGACACTCCTTGGCCGTCATGATTCCTTGCACGAGCTCCACTAGACCCATGGATGCCTACGTGAATGTTCTCCATAACATAAAGGAGCCGCCGCCATCTTGTCTCCGTTCTGCAGTACTGGTGTCAAAGAGCTGATCCCCTGGAAGACGATGGATTCGTGCGGTCCCATCGGCAAGGTGTAGAAGGCATCGGGGTTTATCAGACCATGCAACGCTCTGCCACTGCACCAACGTTCAGTGTCGGTAGTCACGTGCTTATTTCAGTCGTAGTTCCCAATGTCGTGATGTTAACATTGGCGCATGCATTGATGTCGGCTGCAGGAAGCCGTCGTTAGGAGTGTTCGCTGCAATGTGTGCTCACACACCCTTCTACTCTAACTGAATTAATGTCTGATGTTAGTTCAGCCACAGTTCGCCGACTACCCTGTTTTACCAGTCTACCAAGCCTACGACGTCTGACAGCTGTAATGAGACGTGGCCGCCCAACGCCACGACGTCTGGACGAGGCTTCTACCTTAGTTTCGCCACGTGTTGAAGGCAGTCACCACAGCCGTCCTCGAACTCCCGACAAAACGTGCAGTTTCTGAATTGCTCCTGCCGAGCCTAACGGCCATCACAATCTGCCCTCGGCCAAACTCAGATAGATCATGTGCGTCTTGTCCATACCACACACGGCAGCACGCTCTTTGATACTACAAGCACCCTGCGTGTGTCTGACTAGCAGCCATTAATCGCCAGGTGACGCTGTTGTCCCCTGGACAGCAGGTCGGTGGTCATAATGTTCTAGCTGCTCCGTGTATGTATGTTCCACATCCCCTAAACCACTCTACCTGGTTCAAACGAAACTTGGTACACGTATCACTTACTGTCTGAAAAGAGCGACTGTGAGGGCAGCAACCACCTACTTCTCAAAGCGATCGATCTGCGCCCGCAGCTCGTGGTCGTGCGGTAGCGTTCTCGCTTCCCACGCCCGGGTTCTCGGGTTCGATTCCCGGCGGGGTCAGGGATTTTCTCTGCCTCGTGATGGGTGGGTGTTGTGTGATGTCCTTAGGTTGGTTAGGTTTAAGGAGTTCTAAGTTCTAGGGGACTGATGACCACAGATGTTCAGTCCCATAGTGCTCAGAGCCATTTGAACCATTTGATTGATCTGCTGATCAAATGGAGCCTACTTCATGACGCTCAAATAGCGAGACTATGTTCATTCATTACTTGAGAATGAGAGCATTCAGTGACTTGCAAACAACTTTACACACAATGTCAAACCTTTAAACCCTTATGTGACTTCCTCTCCCTATTACGCCCCCACCCTCCCCTCACCCCCAAAATGCACAGACACAAATTTATAAAATGATGAAACCTTGGAAGTCTAGTATCAGGTTTGAATTTGTTCCTGGCTTATTACTATCTCTATTCGCAACACGGTTCGCTGGCAGCATCTACATATAACACTGGATAATATTCCTGCAAAATTGTGTAACCAGATACGTCGTGATAAACATTAAGCTGCGTGGAAAAGAAACTGCAGAGCGAAATTCTCTAGAGACATGATTGAAATACGGGTAGAAATATTCTCTAGAGACATAAGTGAAATATGCGTACAAATTTGTCTAATATTTTAGTACGATAAAAACCTCCTCGTAAAACCCTGGATGTATTTCAGCCAAACCTCGTACACATTTTACTATCTGGAGAGAAATACTGTGCGGATAACAACCAGCAGTCTCCTGTCGGGGTGAGGGTCATAACGTGGAGAGAGAAGTACGGGGTGGAGGGGGAGGAGGGAGGGAGGAGATGAGGGACAAGAACGAGATGAAGTAATAGGAGATTGGAGCAAATGAATACCAGAGCAACGTCAGCTCTCAGCTAGTATTTA
This sequence comes from Schistocerca piceifrons, assembly GCF_021461385.2. NCBI lineage: Eukaryota > Metazoa > Arthropoda > Insecta > Orthoptera > Acrididae > Schistocerca > Schistocerca piceifrons. The sequence continues at coordinate 529,636,973 of NC_060144.1, read as the reverse complement.
TATATTTCGAAACAGTAAATACACGCAATCTGAATATAGCTACATGGTAGTTACGCAAATTACTGTACGCTAACAAGCTTATCATCAAAGATACGTTTTTTATATTTGTCATTCTTCATACACATTAATTTAGTGTCCGTTTTTTATGTTAATGATTTTTCGTGGATGAGCTTATCAGTCACAGATGTCAGGAAACCGAAACAATAATCCAATTATATTTATTGCGCCACATTTTTATTTCCGACGTAAGGTTGGTAGTCCTCATGACTTGGACAGTATTTTTGAGTACATCTTTTTCTACTGTAAAAATTTTGTTCATAATGTATCGTAAGAAAATTTTGTCTAGATTAGAACATTTACGTCGTTTACCGGGTCCCGACTTTTAGGTCATTCTCCCACCCATTTTTGAAACAACCAGTCCACAAGTCGCTGTTTTCTACAAATCTGATCTGCTACCACTGCAGTCTCCTGTGACAGGCAGCGTGTGCAGACTGAGCAGAACAGAAAATGAGCTGACTTGTTTAAATGGACACGAAACGTTCCCTCCGCGCGAGGCCAGTTTGCTGCGCCTAGCGTGGGTATCGCCGACTGCAATCTGCCGACGGGCCGTCCAGTCTCTGGGGCCTGCGACCGGAACGGAACACACTCACACGGCCGGGCTTCGCTAGATACGAAGCACACACACACACCCACACATATGGGAGCAAGCGGGGGCGCAGGGACGCACGTATGTGGGGACGGACGCGTCAGCGAAAGGCTTCATTAGCGAAAACGACTTCACGTGTATCGGCGCTGGCGGCAGATAATGGGAGCCGATAGGCCGTCACACGGGCTGGCTAATTACTCGGAGTGAGGCAGGCCGCGCGTGCATGCCGGCTCTGCCCTAGCTGCTGGCCTGCTCTTCTCTGCGCCGCCCGCTTTCGTTGTGGGCGTAACCTCCACTATCAGGACGACGCATTCAGACCCGTCGCAACAGACTGCAAGGGCAGGTACCGGACGTAGCTGGGAGTTCGAGCATTCACCAGTACACCACTCTCTAAAAGGTTCCACTGCTACAACAAGCGTCCAACGACAAGAGAAGAGTGCGTACAAAACCCGTTGAGTGAGAAAAAAGTGCAATATCCACAAGACATCGTTGGATGTCAGGGTAACCTTGTGCATGTACCGAACACGCCATTGAAGTGTATTTAAATAGGCTGGCTTATGTGGCCGAGCGGTTCTAGGCGCTTCAGTCTGGAACAGCGCGACCACTACGGTCGCAGGTTCGAATCCTGCCTCGGGCATGGAAGTGTGTGATGTCCTTAGGTTAGTTAGGTTTAAGTAGTTCTAAGTTCTAGGGGACTGATGACCTCAGATGTTAAGTCCCATAGTTCTCAGGGCCATTTGAACCATTTTTTGTATTCAAATGATTAAAATTGCAATTCTCTATAACGGGTAGAATGGCCGTGAGAGCGCACAATCGTAACATGAAGAATAGCCGCGAATGTGTCATTGCTGTTGTTCGTTAAGTTTTGTCATCAGGCCTTGTAAGCGCAGATACTGACCGATCGCTATCAACGACAGGTAGATGGCGCATCGGCAGGCGACGGTTGTAAGTAGGCTGTTTAGGTTCTTATAGTGGTAACGCCACCGCCACGTAGCGCTCTAAATGAAAATCACTGGCTGAGCTGTGTGCAGTCTGTGGCTGGGTGGCATTATTGGAATTTGCTATTGTAGTGTTGGGCAGTTGGCTGTTAACAGCGCGTAGCGTTGCGCAGTTGGAGGTGAACCGCCCGCAGTGGTGGATGTGGGGAAGTGAGATGGCGGATTTTTGAGAGCGGATGATCTGGACGTGTGTCCATCAGAGACAGTACACTTGTAAGACTGGATGTCATAAAGTGCTATATATATTATGACTTTTGATCACTATTAAGGTAAATACATTGTTTGTTCTCTATTAAAATCTTTCATTTGCTAACTATGCCTATCAGGAGTTAGTGCCTTCAGTAGTTTGAATCTTTTATTTAGCTGGCAGTAGTGGCGGTCGCTGTATTGCAGCAGTTCGAGTAACGAAGATTTTTGTGAGGTAAGTGATTTGTGAAAGGTATAGGTTAATGATAGTCAGGGCCATTCTTTTTTAGCGATTATTGAAAGTCAGATTGCGTTGCGCTAAAAAATATTGTGTGTCACTTTAAGCAGAGTCATGTATAATTTTTCTAAGGGGACGTTTCATATGTCGACCCTTAGCCGTGGATACCTCACTGGAATATTCTGATTTTTTCTTGTAGTTTGTGTAATTAGTGTAGCTTTTGTTTATTGCTAGCGCGTAATTGTAGAGAGAATTTCCTTTGTAGTTGTAGTTTTTCATTGTTGTACAGTAAAACAGTTGTGGCATGCATGTAGATTTGCACCAAGTATTTCGCAGCTGCGCTTGCAATTAAGGAGATATTATTTGCAATGCTATGTTAATGTGTTTTCTTATTTTGCTCTTCAAATTGTGCTTTTCTGTGTTGTCGTGTGAAATATTGTGACAATAATGCCGTGTGAAAAAGGTAATACTAGGCTCCAAAGTAAGCTGAGAAATGACAGTGAAGACGAAAGCAGTGTGTTAGCGCCACCGTGTAATGAATTAACTAATGTTCAAACTAGTAATTTGGTAATTGTGCATAGGGAAATGGAGCGGGCTGCAAATAATGGTGTAGACAGTGAAACAATTAGTGAACAGGGAAGCATTATCGATCGATCGGTCGGCAACAGTTCGCCTCAGGAATCCGAATTGACAGAACACAATCTTGCAAATACTGTAGATTCAGGTTTTGCGTCTTCACCGTTTTCTCAAATAAGTCAAGACACATTTTCTGCTCGTCAAAATTTGAATGTTTCCGGTGCAAATGCACTGCCGAAAAGCGTAGAGGAACAGATTCCAGACACTAATACATTATTATTGCAATTAATGCAACAAATGAAACAAAATCAGAGACAAACACAGCAACAGTTAGACACAATGAAACAAAATCTTCAAAAGTTAGACCCAATGGAACAAAGTCTTCAAAAGTTAGACACAATGGAACAAAATCTTCAAAAGTTAGACACAGTGGAACAACACCAGAGACAAACACAGCAACAGTTAGACGCAATGGAACAAAATCTTCTAAAGTTACACACCACGCTTGAACAAACATGTGAAGTCAAAAGTCTGTAATGACGTAAAAACACAAATTCGTGAGCATTTTCAACCTATTTTTTCGCGTCATTAAAATGCATTACAGAATCACGAAGCAGCCATAAAGGAACTGCAAACTATTGTTCATGAAAATCACTACACCTTGCAAGCTAAAATTGACTCAGTTGCATCTACCGATTCGGTTACGCAACTTGCAAAAACTCAGGAAAACTTAAAGGGCACAGTAGATACGATTTCAACACAAATGGACACTCTCAAACTTGGTTCAGAAAAACACACTGAGGAAATAAGTTCACTATCGGAGAGACTAGCCGAACTTTCGGATCAGTTCACTAACTTATCTACGAAGGCGTATGAGGATGTGAGTGACACAAGACCTGTAGCCTTCACTGACACAGAAGAGTATGAACAAATGAAGAAATTCAAACAAATTCAGAATCAAATTAATACGCAACACAAAAGAGAAATCCGGGAAGTACAAGATCAGTTGGCACAAGTAATACAAGAATTACATATTTCAGAGGACACTCGCGCTCCAACACGGGAAGAGGGACTTAAAAATATGGAAAAGCCACAAAATAACAACACAGGGCATTTCGGAAATTATGAAAGAAATTGGCAAGGTGCATCGAATTTTGAGATGGAACCGCCAACACGACGTAACAATGACCGACATGCGACTCGCCGACACGATGATTTTGACTATAAGCTGTTCATTACTACACGTAAATTCAAAACATTTAAGAATTCTGGCAACGACATTCATCCACAAGCGTGGCTTCATCAATTCTCTCATTGTTTTCCTCCCAAATGGTCATTAGAGCACGGATTAGAATTTATGTGTCGCTATTTAGAGAATGAACCAGCTGTGAGAATGCGATCGGTCATTCACGATTGCCACAGTGAAGGAGAAATTTATCATGCCTTCCTGTCAGCATATTGGTCTCAAGCCACACAAGACCGAGTAGAACATAGCATCATAATGATGAAACATTTCGAGCAATCTGAATTTTCCAGTCTTGTGAAATATTTTGAAGACATGTTGCACAATAATCAGCACCTGTCAAACCCTTACAGCCCCTCAGAACTCATCCGCATTTGCTTAATCAAATTGCCCTGAACATTTACGACATATTATTTTGGCAGGATGTTACAAAGACGACATTGTAGCTTTTCAGGGACTGTTACAAGAATTGGAACGCGAAAACAGGAGCACAACAATTACAGGTCACATCCGTCACAATTCCACGATGACAGAAATAATAAATGGACACGACAAGGCTATTCTTACAACGTAAATCGTGACCAAAAGAGACACCAACCGTATGACAACCGTTGGCAGAGTAGTAATAATTACAGGGAAAGATCATCTCTCCGTGGTAATGACTGTCACAGAGAGAATCAGAGGAACAGACAATATGGCAACCAAAATAATTATTATCAAGGGAGACAGAATAACTTCAGAGGCAACGGTCCAGCGCGCAGTTACGATTCGGGGAGAAATTCTCCACCACGTGACTGACAAGAAGGAAACTATGGAATCTACCGACTTGACGACAGACGATATAATCGTAACGACTGACCCGAATTGCATCAGAACTGGCAGGATTCGAACAGGGCAGGGCCCTTTCGACAAGGTGAATTTGTAGAAGTTAGGTCTCCTAATCCCAATAACGACGCACGCCAACAGAGAGATAGCAGACAATGACTCGCACCGCAGGCAGCCACGTGCGCCGGCTGGCTCAGACAAAAATAACATAGACACTAACCTTGAGAAAAAAGTTTTAGCGTTCCTGACCGACATATACTGCATGATAATTGTATTCAAGTTGAACCTCTGTGTACTAGGAAGAATATAGGTTTACAGCACATTTCACATGTAAAACCGTTTATTGAGAGATAAGCTGCTTTTTAACTTCACAGTCTTTGCTCTAAAAATTTTCTCTTCACGTTACTGGCAAGCTTTGTCACACTTAGAAACTGTTAACATGCAACAATGTTTTGAAGTTAACTATCCAGTCTAGAACCTAGGAAACATATTTAAACAGAAATTATGAATGGATTGTTATAGTGAACAGATGACACAGTGTTGTTATTTGTATATTCTTGCTTTTTAGTTGCACGATCACGTAATGACTATAAGGCTCACATACTTAGAACGTATACTGGCGCTGCTAATGAGATTTTCATGCAACATTCGTTATTTGAAGTACTTTCTGTGGGATTAAAGATGGCTTAGCATTTGGTTTCTTTGACAGCTACACGATTATATCACGACACTACTAATGTGTGGCACAGTTTACATTGTTGCTTTTGTGCTGTACCTGTTTTATATCTGCACAGTTTTTCTGAATTCATCTGGAAAATAAAACATGTTTTAGTAGTAACTTTAGTGGTACAGCTGTAATGAGACAGCCTTTTCCATAGCACAACAATACGTTACAGTACAGTACTTTCTTCATCACGGCAATAAGCGTAATAACTACGATATCTATACGCAAAGCATTTCACTTTTGTTTATGGTGAGGTGAGTACATTGACTTCAGAATTATCTTACGGCAAGAAGCACATTTAGCGTTGACGGACACGTATTTGAGCGATTAATTTTGTACTTAAAACATTTATTTTTAAAGATTTTTGAATTACAATGATACAAAGGGTTTCCACGAAACATAATTGCTGTAATCTGTAAGACCTGAGGGTACAATTACATTAATCCTCAGGGGGGTTCACGCTTACTTTGTGTACTATGTGTGTGGCAAACATAAGGAGCCCTAGCTAATGTGGTATTTGCTTATACTACTTTACACATCGGTACCACATTTCTCTAACACAGAATTACACAGCTATCTGGTTATTTAACAGAGAAACCAAAATTTTTTTACTATGTCAGTGACACATGTTTACAATTACACAGTTGGATAATTTCACACTTATGAAATTGTATTTTGTCTGCACTGTGTGAACTGTACATATCTTTTCGGAACCATTGTGATACTATGAGAGATTTGAATGATATATTTGGTATGGGATCATGATTTTTAAAGTATGTTTGAGGTAGATGACACTATTGAAATGAGCAGAGAATTTTCTTTTAGGTTTTGAAATTACTGCAGAAAGCTAGGACGTTTTTGAGATTTGACTGAGGTGTTATAATGTTACTATTACTACGAGAATGTGTATTATGCTGTGGAGGTATGTTTATGATCAATAAGCTGATGCTATACGAGGAATTTGATTATGCTACGTATCTGTTATGATGAAATATTGAAGTAGTGTCGACGAATATGTATATGTGTAATAAGGTAAGGAATAATGAGTAGTGGTTAGGAACTAAGATTTGTGAAAACGGATGTTGGAAACCAAGAATCGTACTTAAAGAGTTACGAAATGTGTGTACATGCGTGAATGTTTCACAATGCCAGCGAAAATTTTTGGACACTGTTATATTTATAGGATTCAGTTTCTACAGATTTGCAACGCAAATTCTCGACCTGTGAAATTTTTATATGTGACTCACTGTAGTGCAAACTGGTGTCATAAATATTTCGGTAAGAAAGTTAAGTGACCACCTTCACGTAATGCATCGTGGGCACCCAGCTGCGTGACAGTCGCCTGGAGAAAAAGCCATTAGGTGGAGAAAAAAGAGTTCATTAACCTCGATATTGATAGTTCTTTGTAGAAAGCATCGCAAATACGACACGCTCAAACTTGAAAACATGATTACACTGTAGAGTTCTTAATTTATGATATGTACTAAAGTGAAATGATGAGAAACATTTCACGTCTATTGTCTTGCTAGTTGAAAGATTGTTTACTGCATTCTGAAATGCCATATGGCTAGTGAATAACGTTTCACGCCTTGTTTTGCCTATTTTGTTTAATATCTAGTTTCTAGCTGCACTGCAGCATTGATAAAAAAATTTGTAGATGTACTAATATAAATAAGATCCAGTAAATAACAACTTCATGATGTACTTAAAAAAAACCAAGGAGCGCTAAAAGACATTTCCCTTCACAGGAATTGCGTACAGAATTTTCTTTTCAAGTACTTGGTAACTTCTTTTGTAGAATAAGTTGTGGAGCTCTACTTTAATTACATAGACATTAAGTTGAGAATATATATTTCCCTTATCTGCATTTTTGTCTTTAGTGTAATATTTTTTCTGCTTGAGCTTTGTCATGTTTAGGTATAAGTTATAGCATTTGCTGCTGCTGTTTGCCAGGCATAGTGTTACTGAATTTGACTTTGTATTACTCTGTTAAGCCAGTTTTACTACGGATTTATTTTTCCTGTTTGCTGCACATTGCCTTAAATTAGTTATAATATTGCAATTGCTTTGCTAATTTATATATACTGCTACTTGCTTTGCCAATTTCCATTTTTTTGTCATTGCTGTTTGTGTTAATTTGTTATGTGCTGCTGCATTGCCTCGTCCCTTGGTATATATATCTGAGCTCAGCAGATTTAAGTTAGCTTAAGAGGGGGTAGACTACATAAGAAACTAACTATGATGAATTGGAAGTAATGCATTGAGAAGCTATAAGAAAATGGTTTTGCCAAAAAAGTAGTGTACAGTGAAGAAAAACTGTTTTTGAAAGAGGATGTGAACAGAATACCGAAAGCATGCTTCGATAGGATTGTTTTTGGTGGAAACTAATGTTGAACTAAGAGGAAGGATGTACAGAATGAAGTTTTGGGTTGGGCTGCAGTACCAAATGTCACACTGAAAACAAACTCTGTCCTGTATTTTTGTGTTATTACACTATGTGAATTTGTGTTTTTCCTGTCTTTATGTGTTTAGCTAATAAGATTTATGTTGTAGAATTTTTCTGATAATATGTTATTTACTTTGTAAAGATGCTTAGACATTATTTATTCTGTTTTGTTTTAATGCTCATGTGTGAAGTTGATGTTTCAATAACTATTCTGATCTTTTGATGTATGCACTTATGTCATAATTCTTGTAACACTGATGTACATGTTTATTTCTGTTCTTTTGTAAAGCCGGTTTTACTACAAAAGTTATCTGTATTGTTATGTTCTTTAATTATGTATTTTGTACCTTTGTTATTGTATTCTTATTTTATAAAATTGTAATTGACAGCAGTTCATCAAATTAAGTAACTTGTAACTTACATTTCACTGCACACGTTTCTGTTGGTCATAGAATATGGACAATATGTGAGAAGTAGGGACTGATAGTGTTTGCACGTGTGTTAATAATTCAGCAAGGGACTGGTTAACAGCATTGCTGGTTCAAAGGACAATTAAAAAAAACTTTGTGAGTGCACAAGTGGTGGTTTATGGACTTGCTATGTTCTCCGCAAGACTCTTCGATGGTGATTGTGCACCTGCAGAGTCGCAACAGATGGCTGCTAGCCGTCTCTACAAGGACTACAGTGGGTCTGCATCTTTGATGGCCCACCAATACCATTATTTATACAAGGACTACAGTGGGCCTGCATCTTTGATGGCCCACCAATACCATTATTTCTACAAGGACTGCAGTGGGTCTGCACCTCTGGTGGCCCACCAATACCGTAATCTCTAACAACACCACAGCGGTCTGCTCTGTGATGACCTACCTACCAATATTCTTCAACTTCAACTGACTCTGCTGTGGGTTTGCTCTGTTGTGGCCCATTACCTGTCTGCATGTAAAGAGTCAGCACTGTCTTTCCGTTGGAAGGACAACACTACTTCTCCAAGACTGCATGGAAATCCACTACCTCCATGTGCATTTTCTTTTACTGCTCAGACTTTGAGAAAAACAATGAAATTTTACTGTGATGAACGATCAGGACTGTCTTTATGGACTGTGAGAAAATTTTAGCTTTTGACCAACATTGTATCAATAAGTGTGTGAATTTTATTTCTCTGTTATTGTAATTGTGAAAAATTTTTAACAAATATGTATAATTTTTCTAAGGGGACGTTGCACGGTTTACCTGGGCGACCGCCTCTTGAGAACAAATGGATAGAACTAGGACTGTTGACATTTTAAAAAACGTCGGGAATCCGATATACTGATATTCAAACGATAAAGGAACGGACATCGATATATCGGAGAAAGGTACTGATATATCGATACACCCGTGTAAGGAATATCGACATACCGGTATATAAAAATATAGGCTAAACACTGTAATTATATTGCCAGGTTTAGAGCTATTATTAATGATGTTAAGATATAGCACACTAATTGGGTTAAAAAATTTTGTTTAACGCAACTGGTGTGCTGTTTCATCACATCGGAAACCTTGTTATCACATTCATCCCCCACCCCCATCCCTAGTGCAATCGGACTACCTCTGTCCGCCAATGTAGTATGATGTGAAAGTAAAATTATGTTCTACTACAGTTTGAAAAGGACAAATATTTACCGTAAATTGCGAAAAAATTATGTGTATTTTTTTTGGGTCATCCGTCTTCTGACTGATTTGATGCAGCCCGACACGAATTCCATTCCAGTAACAGCCTCTTAATCTCAGAGTAGCACTTGCAACCTACTTCCTCTATTATTTGCTGGATGCATTCCAATATCTGTCGTCCTCTACAGATTTGCCGTCTGCAGCTTCCTCTGGTAGGACGGAAGTCATTCTCTGATGTCTTAACAGATATCCTATCATCCTGCCGCTTCTTCTTGTCAGTGTTTCCCACATATTCCTTACCTCTCCGATTCTACGCAGAACGACGACATTCCTTACCTTATCAGACCACCTAATTTTCCACATTAATCTGTAGCACCACATCTCAAATGCTTCGATTCTCTTCTGTTCCGGTTTACGAACAGTCCATGTTTCACTATCATACAGTTCTGTACTCCAGAAATTTCTTCCTCAAATTATGGCCTATATTTGATGCTAGTAGACTTCTCTAGACCAGCAATGCTCTTTTCGCCAGTGCTAGTCTCCTTTTGATGTCCTACTTGCTCCATCCATCATTGGTTATTTTGCCACCCAGGTAGCAGAATTGCTTAACTTCATCTACTTCGTGACCATCAATCCTGATGTTACGTTTCACGCTACTCTGATTTCTGCTACTTCCCATTACTTTCGCCTTTCTTCGATTTATTCTCAGTCTGTATTCTTTACTCATTAGAGTCTAATGATTAGACTGTTCATCCATTCAGCTCATCATGTAATTCTTTTACACTTTCACTCAGGACAGCAATGTCATCAGCGAATAATATCACTGACATTCTTTCATCTTGAATTTAATTCCAGTCCTGAACCTTTCCATTATTTCTATCATTGCTTCTTCGATGTACGGGTTGAAATGCAAGGGGAAAAGATTATATCCCTATTTAACACCCTTTTTAATCCGAGTGCTTCCTTCTTGGTCGTCCACTCTTATTATTCCCTCATTGCGCTTGTACATATTGTACATTACCCTTCCCTCCCTATAGCTTACCCTACTTTTTCTCAGAACTTCGAAAATCTTGCACCATTTTACAGTGGCGAACGCTTTTTCAAGGTCAACAAACCCTATGAAGTTGTCTTGATTTTTCTTTAGTCTTGCTTCCATTATAAACCGCAACGTCAGAATTGCCTCTCTGATGGCTTTACCCTTTCTGATGCCAGACTGATCATCATCCAACACGTCCTCCATTTTTTTCCAATTTTCTGTACATTATTCTTGTCAGCAAATTGGATGCATGAGCTGTTAATCTGATCGTATGGTAATTCCAACTTCTCAGCTCTGGCAGTCTTAGGAATTGTGTGGATATTTTTCCGAAAGTCAGAAGGTATGTCACTGGACTCACACATTCTACACAGCAACGTGAATAGTCAGTTTGTTGCCACTTCGCTCAATGGTTATAGAAATTCTGATGAAATGTTATCAATCCCTTGTGTCTTATTTGATCTTAAGTCCTCCAAAGGTCTCTTAAATTCCAACACTGGATCCCCTATCTCCTCTAAATCGACTCCCGTTTCTTCTTCCATCACATCAGAAAAATGTTACCCCTTATAGAGGCCCCCAACGTAATATTTTCACCCATCCACGCTTTCCTCTGCATTCAACAGTGGAATTCCCATTGCACTTTTAATGTTACCACCCCTCTTTTTAATGTCTCCGAAGGTTGATTTGACTTCCTGTATGTTGAGTCAGTCCTTCCGACAATCATTTCTCGCTCGATTTCCTCATATTTTTCATTCTGGCATTTTATCTTAGCTTCCCTGCACTTCCTATTTATTTTATTCTTCAGTGACTTGTATTTCTGCATTTCCGAATTCCCGTTAACATCTTTTTACTTCCTTTTTTCACCGAACAACCGAAGTATTTCTTCTATTGCACAAGGGTTCTTCGCAGCTACCTTCTTGGTACCTATTTTTCTTTGTTTCCAACTTCAAGCGTGTCCCGTCATCCCTTAGTACTTCTGCATCCCACTTCTTTGTGTATTGATTCTTCCTGACTAATCTCTTGAACTTCAGCCCACTCTTCATCACTACTACATTGTGATCTGTGTCTATACCTGTTCATGAGTAATCCTTACAGTCCAGTATCTGATATCTGAATCTCTGTCTAACCATGATGTAATCTAAGTGAAACCTTCCCGTATCACCGGGTCTTTTCCAAGTTACCTCCTCCTCTAGTGATTCTTGAAAAGAGTATTCGCGATTACTAGCCGGAATTTATCATATAATTCAATTAGTCTATCTTCACTCGCGTTCCTTGCCTCAAGCCCATATTCTCCTGTAACCTTTCCTTCTACTCCTTCCCGTGTAACTGCATTCCAATCCTCCATGACTATTTGACTTTCATTTTCTTTTAGGTACTGTATCTTCTGCTTGCGACGTTGGCGTGTATACCTGAATTACTGTCCTCGGTGTAGGTTTGCTGCCGATTCTAACAAGGACAACCCATCACTGAACTGTTCACTGCAGCACACTCTTCACCCGATCTTTCTATTCATAACGAATCCTACTGCCGTTATACCATTTCTGCTGCTGTTGATATTATCCTATACTCTCTGTCCAGAAATCCTTGACATCTTTCCATATCGCTTCACTGACCCCTACTATATGTAGACTGAGTCTTTGTATGTCCCTCTTCAGATATTCTAGTTTCCCTACCACACTCAAGCTTCTGACACTCCGCGCCCCGACTCGCAAAGCGTTATCCTTTCGTTGGTTATTTAGTCATTTTCTCATAGTTATCTCCTCCTAGGCAGTCTCCTTCCGGACATCCGGATGGGGAAACTATTCCACACTCTTTTGCCAATGGAGAGATCATCATGACATTTCTTCAATCACAGTTCACATGTACGTGAATAAAAGTTCTGGCTCTTTAATGCAGTGGTTTGCATTGAATTCTGTATCCTAATGTCGTTGATCATTCTTCATTCTTCCGCCTCTAGGGGCAGTTTCCCAACCTATGTACAAGTAGGTTACAGTACACTGGTTCGGCCACTGCTTGAATACTGTTCACCAGTGTGGGATCCATACCAGATAGGGTTGATAGAAGACATAGAGAAGATCCAACGGAGAGCAGCGCGCTTCGTTACAGGATCATTTAGTAATCGTGAAAGCGTTACTGAGATGATAGATAAACTCCAGTGGAAGACTCTGCAGGAGAGACGCTCAGTAGCTCGGTACGGGCTTTTGTTGTAGTTTCGAGAACATACCTTCACCGAGAAGTCAAGCAGTATATTGCTCCCTCCTACGTATATCTCGCGAAGAGACCATGAGGATAAAATCAGAGAGATTAGAGCCCACACGGAGGCATACCGACAATCCTTCTTTCCACGAACAATACGAGACTGGAATAGAAGGGAGAACCGTTATAGGTACTCAAGGTACCCTCCGCCACACATCGTCAGGTGGCTTGCGGAGTATGGATGTAGATGTAGATGTAGTTGAAGATGTAGAGTGCCCTGTCTGCTTCTCTGTCCTCTTTGACGATACATTTGGCTTAATTAGGTTGACTTCGGCCGCCAGTGCTGATTATTTATCAAAATTTGACGATGGCTGATGCCGAACCCAGACCGAGGACGTTTTGATTACTAATATAAAATAAGAATATCGGCACTCGATATTGCGATTTAAATATCGATGTATCGGGGAATCTTATATCGCCGATGTATGCTAGTATCTTTCTGCAATAAATATCGATATATCGATAATTCATCAACAGCCCGTGATACAACCGCCCAGAGACCACAGCGAGAATGAGTTTATGCGTCAGTGACAAGTCAGTGATTCTTTCTTTGCGTGGACCCACAGTCATGTAGGACATTTTCAAAGAAATTTCCGGCATTTTGCTGATAAGTATTCTTTATTTATTTCGCACTATCACTTTTTCGGCTTTGTAGCCATTCGCAAGTGCATGTTGAAATGTTACAATATGTCTGACCTGTGACATGCCATCATGGAAGAAACATATTTCTGGTCTTACCCATTGAGGTGACAAAAGTCATTCGATATCTCCTAATATCGTGTCGGACATCCTTTTGCCCGGCGTAGTGCAGCATCTCGATGTGTCACGGACTCAACAAGTCATTGAAGGTCCCCTGCAAAGATGTTGAGCCATGCTGCCTTTACATCTGACTTTAATAGCGAAAGTGTTGCCGGTTCAAAAATTTGTGCACGAACTGACATCTGGATTATGTCCAGTAAATGTTCTATGGGAGTCTTGACAGACTATCTAGGGGACAAAAATCATGCGCTCCAATTGTCCAGAATGTCCTTCAAATCAGTCGGGAACAGTCGTAGCTCGGTCACAAGGCGCATTGACATCCACAAAAATTCCATCATTGTTTGGCTGCAAAAGGTCTCTAAGTGGCCGAAAATAATACACACAGCGAGAAAAGTTTTGCATCACCTCGGTCCCGAGAGCTCCGGAACCTGTACAGAAAACTGGAATAGAGATCAACATAAACATAATTTCCGCTCTTTTTATTTCTCATGAAAACCACACAATGTATGTTCTACCACCATACAGCGAGACCTTAAGAGGTGGTTGAACAGATTGGTGTACACATCGGTACCTCTAATACCCAGTAGCATGTCCTGTTGCATTGATGCATGCCTGCATTCGTCGTGGCACACTATCCACAAGTTCAACAAGGTACTGTTGGTCAAGATTTTCCCACTACTCAACGGCGATTCGGCGTAGATCCCTCAGAGTGCTTGGTGGGTCACGCCGTCCATAAACAGCCCTATTCAATTTACCCTAGGCATGTTCGATAGGTTTCATGTCTGGAGAACATGCTCGCCACTCTATTCGAGCGGTGACGTTATCCTGAAGGAAGGTATTCACAAAATTTGCTCGATGGGGGCGCGAATTGTCGTCCATTAAGACGAGTGCCTCGCCAATATGCTGCAGATATGGATGCACTATCGGTTGGAGGATGGAATTCACGTATCGCACAGCCGTTACGGCGTCTTCCATTACCACCAACGGTGTACGTCGGCCCCACATGATGCCACCCCAAAACAGCAGGGAACCTCAGTCTTGCTGCACTCCTTAGACAGTGTGCCTAAGGCGTTCAGCCTGATCGGGTTGCCTCCAAAGACTCTCCGACTATTGTCTTGAAGGCATATGCGACACTCATCGGTGAAGAGAACGTGATGTCAGTCCTGAGTGGTGCATTCGGCATGTTGTTGGACCCATCTGCACCGCGCTGCATGGTGTCGTGGTTGCAAAGATGGACCTCGCTAAGGACGTCGGGAGTGAAGTTGCTCATCATGCAGCCCATTGCACACAGTTTCATTCGTAACACGATGTCCTTTGGCTGAACGAAAAGAATTATTCAACATGGTGATGTTGCTGTCAGGGTTCCTCCGAGCCATAGTCCGTAGGTAGCGGTCAACCACTGCAGTAGTGGCCCTTGGGCGGCCTGAGCGAGGCATGTCATCGACAATTGCTGTCTCACTGTATCTCCTTCATGTCCCAACAACGTCGCTTTGTTTCACTCCGAGACGCCTGGACACTTTCATTGTTGAGAACCCTTCCTGGAACAAAGTAACAATGCGGACGCGATCGAACCGCGGTATTGACCGCCTAGGCGTAGTTGAACTACAGACAATACGAGCTGTGTACCTCCATCCTGTGGAATGACCGGAACTGATCGGCTGTCGGACCACCTCCGTCTAATAGGCGCTACTCATGCGTGATTGTTTACATATTTGGGCGGGTTTAGTGACATCTCTGAACAGTCAAAGGGACTGTGTTTGTGATACAACATCCACAATCAACGACGATCTTCAGGAGTTCTGGGAACCAGGGTGATGCAAAACTTTTTGTGATGTGTGTAGCATCCAGTCAAAGATCAATTCAATTTGACCCGAGGACCCAGTAAATTCCATATAAACGCAACACACACCATTATGGAGTTACTACCAGCTTGTACAGTGTCTAATCGAGAACTTCGATCGGTGGCTTCGTGGGGTCTGCGACATACTACTCAAACCCTGCCATCAGCTTTTAGCAACTGAAACACGGACTCATCTTACGAGGGCATGATTTTACAGTCGGCTGAGGTCCAACCGATATCGTAAAGAGCCTACGAGAGACGCTGAAGTTGATGTTGTGCTGTTAGCAAAGACACTCATGCCGGTCGTTTGTTGCAATAGCCCACTAGCGCCATATGTTGCCGCTCTGTCGTAACCGATACATTCGTCCTACGTCCAACACTGGTTTCTGCTGTTATTACCCGCGGTGTTGCTTGCCTGTTGGCACAGATGGCTCTAAGTAAATGCCGTTGCTGTCGGTCGTTAAGTAAAGGCTGTCGGCCACTGTGCTGTCAGTGGTGAGACGTTATGCCTGAAATCCGGTATTCTCGGCACACTCATGACACTGTGGATCTCAGAATATTGAATTCTCTAACGATTTCAATGACGGAATGTCGAATGTGTCTAGCTGCAACTACCATTCGGCGTTCAAAGTCTATTAATCCCGTTCTGCGGCCATAATAGCATCGGACACCTTTTCACATGTACCAACTGAGTACATGTGATGGCTCCGCCACTGCACTGCCAATACTACTGCCATCAATATTTGTGGATATCGCTATCCCATGACTTTTGTCACTCCATTGTGCACCACTTGTCGTATTACAGGATATCCGAACGTACGGAAGACGCTTGACACGGCAGACTTTGTGCACAGTGAATAATTTACTATACTGACACACGATATCAAAAACAAAGTGAACAGATAAAGTATTCAATGAATGTAACTCCATCTTCTGTCTCCGGCCGGAGTGGCCGAGCGGTTCTAGGCGCTACTGTCTGCAACCACACGTCCGCTACGGTCACAAGTTCGAATTCTGTCTCGGGCATGGATGTGTGTGATGTCCTTAGGTTACTTAGGTTTAAGTAGTTCTAAGTTCTAGGGGACTGATGACCTCAGATGTTAAGTCCCATAGTGATTAGAGCCATTTGAACTATTTTCAAAAAATGGTTCAAATGGCTCTGAGCACTATGGGACTCAACTGCTGAGGTCATTAGTCCCCTAGAACTTAGAACTAGTTAAACCTAACTAACCTAAGGACATCACACACATCCATGCCCGAGGCAGGATTCGAACTATTTTCCATCTTCTGTCTCGAGTCTGGGACTACGGCTAGTCAAATTCCAATAAAACAATACCAATCGCCGTTATTGACGTTTTATTTTCAGGCTACCAGTTTGGACGGTACACTACGTCATCTTCAGGGCTGCTTCATTCGATTAACCTTCGTGTCACAAAATACAGAAGTTAAAACTGCTGCTGTATTTTGTGACACGAAGGTTACTCGGATGAAGCAGGCCTGAAGATAACGTAGTGTATCGTCGAAACTGGTAGTGTAAAAATGAAACATAAATGACGGCGATTAGTATTGTTTTATTGGATAAAGTATTCTGTGAGTAGCTACTAGAAGGTGGATGAAGAAATAAGTCGGCAGAAAATCGTTACTGGAGGACCTGCCAAATCATTCGGTACTGAAGCTATCTAAAAATAGTTCATTTTGGTCACTGGAAGAAGTACAGGAAAAATGAAAACTCCTGAAAGACAGGATCAGACCAATTGAAAAGAAAAGTAATCGTCTGGTAATCTTATTCTAAGACGGAAAGATAGATATTAACAAATATTGGAATGCGTCTCTGTTGTTCATGTGTTATCTTGTGTCCGTATGAGCTGCTTCTTAACGGCAACGCTATTTCATTTCGTGAAAACATAGCTGGGTACACGAAAACGACATAATCGTTATACCTGTTGCGATCTGGACGAAGGAAACTGGTCACACTCAGCTGCAGGAAACTTCTTGCTGGCGCAGGTCGTTAAAATGAGAAGTATACGCAGTTCTATCGTTCATCGTGACGCACCAGCTGAGTGAGACGGCTCGTGTTAGAACAGTCACTCTTGCGACTCCTTTGACATCAGTCTCTATTTATTTCTATCTTACGCTAACTTCTTAGTCACAGAACCTCTGCTACGTCCATCGTCGAAAATAATGTACGCTACGTTCATCCTTTACAAATTTTACTCCTAATCTTCCTCCAAAGCCTAAGAACTAGCTTTGGTTGGATTAGTATTTGTATCTGCCACTCAGACTCTGATTTCGGAAGACATCTCCATAAAATTATTTCTTTACTACTTCTATATTTATTCGCGTGATGTGCTTTTTCTAGTTCTAATGTTATTCCACTGCATCATGTCTCAAGCGTCTCCACATCATATTCAAACGAACACCGCCAAAACACGTTTAGTCCTCGACAATGCCTGGCACAAATACATTTCAGTCGTTGTGTAATGATTTATTACTTCTATCACAGACATTTTTAACTTTTCTCGTTCTAGAAATATACCGGGTCGACTATCTTCCGATTTCTGTGCATCCTTTGCCAATTTGATCATTGCTCTGATTCCAAGACATCCGTGCATTTCCTTCGGTATTATATTTCACATGTAAATCTATTTCTATTTAGAATTTTACTTTTCATTTGGTCTTCGCTACGTTAACAGCTGACGATTTAAGTACTATTTAACACAAGCTCAGTCTCCTCTACAAGCGCTGCAAATGTATTTCGTTATTGCAGACACTATAAAAAGTTGCGCATCTCACTCTGTACTACATCCAAATTAGTTTCCACACATATCTTAAACAATTCTGTTCAAAAAGTTTCGCAAATGCCATGAAAGGTTTAAAATACTGCTCACATCTTCTTTGCATTACTGTCAGAAATTTCCGACTATGTCGTCGAAAAGCGGTATCTTTTATGAAGAAGAGCTCGTCGTTGTTTGGCAGCTCTCCAGTATGTATTCTTACTCCTCTGTATGTGAATGTACTAAAATTACAGATTTTCACAATATCATCATAATTCGTCATGTGACACACCTCAGATTTATCTTCTCATGCGTCCTTCAACAGTACTCAGTTAGTGGGTGATACAAATATCACAGAATGATTCAGATAAGCTGCCCATCGCAAATATTATCCGAATCGTTTGACAAATCTTAACTGTGTTTCACCCAGAAGAATTTTTATAAATTCCTCACTAAAGGAGATGTAATCTCTTTTCGGAGCTATATTAATTACAAAGATATCGTTATTAAATTTCCTTCTTCAGACAGAAGTAAGGAAATTACTGCTGCATCACAAATCGCATAAACATCAATTTAACTGAGTTTCACTTCCAGTATCTAGGATTTTCCTGTTTTGAACATCAACCTGATTGCTGTCTTATGCGAAAGTTCGGGTTGGTATACTGAACTGTCAGGCGCTTCAATCTGGAACCGCGCGGCCGCTACGGTCGCAGGTTCGAATCCTGCCTCGGGCATGGATGTGTGTGATGTCCTTAGGTTAGTTAGGTTTAAGTAGTTCTACGTTCTAGGGGACTTACAACCTCAGATGTTGAGTCCCATAGTACTCAGATCCATTTGAACCATTTTACATGTTCGGAGTAGATGAGAAAAGTTTAATTTAAGACTGAGTGTACTTGGCTCCAATTAGCTGGAACAGTTCGCCAACTCGAATGCAAATAATGTGATATGTAAGGAAGTTTAACATTTAACCATTTATACCAGAGCCTTGAAAGAACATTAATTTCACAAATGGGATAAATATATAAAACAAAAAATTTAGGTGAAAAATCACGAAAACCTAGACAGGAACAAGAATCATAATTTAAAATTGACAATTATACTGTAAAATTACATCAGTAGCTGTAACAGATACGAAATCTCAAAAGAAAGAGGCCATGAACACTCTCATAAAATTCCAATTTTGTCATCAAGTGATCGAAATCACGACCGTCTGCTACAGTACACATTTAAAACCGAATTCCGTCCTGTGTCTGAATACCTAACGGTACTGACCGACTGCCGTGTCATCCTCAGCTTACAGGGGTCACTGGAGGCGCATGCGAAGGGATGTGTGGGCAGCACCCGGCGTTCCCCGCCGTTGTCAGTTTTCGTGACCGGAGACGCTACCTCTCAGTCAAGCAGCTCCTCAGTTTGCCTAACAAGGGCGAAGTGTACCCCGCTTGCCAGCAGCGCTCGGTAGACCGGACGGTCATCGATCCAAATACTAGCCGAGCACTAGAGCCCTTAACTTCGGTGATCTGACGCGAACCGGTGTTACCACTGTAGCAAACCGTCGGCACAGTACTCATTTCCTTTTATGGATAATTCGGGAAGGATGAAAAAATAAGCTGAAGAAAGCCTTTTTAACGTCAACACTTACTTCTAGAAAAATTATTTTATGCTTTTTCAATAAAATGTTGTAGTGGTAATAACGATATTAGAATGCGGGTGCTTCAGCCGCTCTAATAAATTAAGTTTTTAGTAAATATTTGAAATATGTTATTCAAGGTATACTGGCGCGTAGCCGGTAGTGGTTGTTGGAATTAGTGCAAGGATATATAAATAAATTCCTAATTAGTTCAAAACATGCTGGCTGTGACATCAGAGATTTTCACTGAAATACCTTTCTAAAAGTTAAAGGAATTGTTAAGATGTTTAGTTCCATACCAGTAGCGACAAGGAACTCTTACAATAATGACCAACGTGTTTACACAACGTGATTAATAAACTAAACTAAACTGCGTCCGAACAGACCTTGGAAGTCCCGAAGATACTGACCGGCCGCCGTGTCATCCTCAGCCCATAGGCTTCAGTGGGTGTGGATATGGAGGGGCATGTGGTCAGTACATCACTCTCCCAGCCGTATGTCAGTTTACAAGACTGGAGCCGCTACTTCTCTGTCAAGTAGCTCCTCAGTTTGCCTCACAAGGGCTGAGTGCAGCCCGCTTGCCAACAGCGCTCGGCACACCGGATGGTCACCCATCCAAGTGCTAGCCCAGCCCGACAGCGCTTAACTTCCGTGATCTGACGGGAACCGGTGGTACCACTGCGTCAGGGCCGTTGGCCAGCGTGATTAATGACTGAGATAAAAATATCGAGTTGGGTTTTTCCAAGTCGATCTTTGCCAGATTGTAGCTACTGAAACACATTCTCCTATATAATTAGGTGCGTCAATCTTCGACAAGTAGCTTAACTTACTTGTGTTGCCACATGACCACAATCTCCGCATGAGAATATCTATGTTGCTGATTGTTACACATCACTACGTCGTACCGTACCACATTTGGTTCGTGCTGGCATTTCGTAGCGGAATGCGAAGACTGTGAAGCAGGTCATTTGCAAAGCAAAAATATGAAACATGTCGTTGAAGAAAATATTGTTTCTCGTCATAGTCGATACAACTACTGAAATTATATTGAAATGTAAAATTTGATTTAAAAGTTTAATTTTTATGGTGTTCTAGCCATAACTTGAAAGACACTTCGTCCAGGGTATTGTGCTGCTTTCAGATTGTGACCACATCATGACCGCGTGAACTTTAAGCGGCTACCCTCTTTGGAAATCGACTTTACGCTACCTCACGATAATTACGTATCACTGATTTTTGTTTTACAGATTGTCACTTATTTCTAGAGATCTTCTTCAGAAAGTAATCATGTGTAGTGTACATGCTTTTTTATTAAACGCACAATAATGCCTTAGAAAGGTGCCAGTTTTCGAGTGCACTAAATCCTTTGCCCTTTAGTGAGCATCCGACTTCTGGTCAATTCGTCCATGAAGATGCACTACTGTAATGTTAAGATTTAAACAGAATAGTATTCAAGTTCCTGAGTCATCAAGATGAATAGTTTGGCCCATGGTTTCCAAAAATAGGTTAACAAGATAGTAGACCGGTTTCTTGGGTAAGCTAGACCACTCCATTTCCCAGTCATATCTTAGTACGGTAGTCGTCTGCCTACTCGAACCTGTACGTCAAAGTGTCGTTACGATTACCTTTCGTTTTTTCTTTAATAGGAGCCACATTGGAAACTTTTTCCCACAGACAGTGTCATCTTCATTACGAAATTGTGACGTTCTCGTTCTGAGAAAGCTACTAAGCACCTATGTTTCATCGCACTCGTACATATTAACTGTTTACTTCGTTCGGTAGCTCAGCGTATCACCTACTTCCTTTCCTGGATATTTAGATAACGATTTCTAAGAGTTTTCTCGCAACTCGGCATGGCGGCTTTGTTGGTGAAGACGGCTTTTTTACGTTTCGAGTAAAAATTTCGGTTCTCTGTTAAAGAACGAAGATTTTTGTTTCAATTTAAATTTCCAGAGTATCACTTTTTGGTTTGCGGCTCTTGGGAGGACCATTGACGGCACTGAACCCAGCGCGACCAGTAGGAATACTAGTGAACGTCAGAGAGGCGAGAAAAGGCGCAAAAGTAAAAAGATGTGTGGCAAGGGTCCAGACTAAAAAACCAGAGGTATCGAGTTCGACCCTCGCCCAGCAACAAGATTTCTGTACGTCATTTATCAATTCTTTCACCACCGGTAATGTTTATTGTTGTGAAAAGTGGCGAGTTACAACGTTGTACGGAATCCACCTTAAACTGTAGGTCCCTCTGTAAATGGTTGGTAAGTCATTTCATAGGTCAGAGGAAGGCAACGACATAATACTCCCAATAGGACTAGCAGGCGGTTGTGGGCGAGCGGTTCTAGGCGCTTCAGTCTGGAAACACGCGACCGCTACGTTCGCAGGTTCGAATCCTGCCTCGGGCTTGGATGTGTGTGATGTCCTTAGGTTAGTTAGGTTTAAGTATTTCTAGGTTCTAGGGGACTGATGACCTCAGATGTTAAGTCCCATAGTGCTCCGAGCCATTTGAACCAATAGGACTATGCCTAGTAAAGTACTGTGGTGTTCAAAACAGTCTTCGTAATGATGACTGCTTTATTTTTGCCCTGCGCGTATCATAAGTCAGGCCAATGGGCAGAGCACTAGACTGTGGCTCTGGTGGCCCGGGTTCGGTCCTGGATAGCGTCAAGAATTTCTTCCTCGTTTCAGTCTCTCGAGGTCGGCCACACAGCATGCTATCAAAATGTGTACCGATGATCTTTTCCGGGATGGTAAAAGATGACCGATGTGGTCACAAGCCCTGGAGAGGCGCTGCTGGCTATGTCGTGCTGTTAACAAAGACATTGTCGTCAGTCGTCTGTTGTCGAAGCCCATTAACGCCAAATTTCTTCGCACTGTCCTAACGGATAGGTTAGTCGTAGGTCGCACATTAATTTCTTCAGTTATGTCATGGAGTGTTGCTTGTCTGTTAACGCAGACAATTCTACGAAAAAGCGACTGCTCTCGGTCGTTAAGGGAAGACCGTTGGCCACTGCATTGTCGTGGTGAGAAGTAACGCCTTTAGTTTTGTATTCTCGGTACACTCCTGACACTCTGGATCTCGGAATACTGAATTCTCTAACGATTTCCGAAATGGAATGTCCCATGAGTCAAGCTCGAACTACCATTACGCGTTCAAATACTGTTAATGGCCATTGTGTGGCCATAATCACGTCGGAAACCTTCTCACAGAAATCACCCGGATTCTAATGACGGCTCCGCAACTGCACGGCCCTTTTATACCTTACGTACGCTTCACTACTGCCATATGATATGTGCCTATCGCTATCTCGTGACGTTTATCACCTCAGTGTACATCGTAAATCACGAGAGGCAGCAGCAGCAGCTTCAAGATTATTAGCAATTTGGTTCCTCACACACGAGACAGTGCTGATAGTGAGTATTCTCGGCTGGAATTGTCGAGTTGCATGTTTTGTGAGGAGACATAAGCCAGCGCCGGATTTTACGCGCGGCAGCTGCCGTAAACCTGAGTCGCGGTCGTAAATCACTCGACGACAGTGGCTGAGTCGCCAGCCGGCGCGGCGGTGACCCGAGCCGAGCCGAGCCGTGACGCGCGACACCTGCTGTCAGCAGCTATTTGTTGTCGGCCGCGCGCCAGCCCTGCCCGGGTTATATTTACCGCCGCGTCCTCGCGACAGCAGCGCTGATTGTCGGGCGACGCCTCCCAGGAGTTCGGGATAAACGGCTTGGAAGGCGGCCAGACAGGTGGTCCTAAACGGCGAGGCGCGCTCTGTTCGTTAATGGCTAATCAGGCATAGCGCGCGCTTGTTGTCGCGACACAACGGCGGATCACGTGTACTCTCTGGTAAGTTTTTCTCTCACAAATAAATATCCTAAATTAGCCTTCCTTAAACTCTTACAGTTAACTATGTCTGTCTATTTCCACCCTATCTAATCGCACATCCTTTTCTCTGTTAACAATTCTCGTACCACTGCTGGTGAGTCCCAAGGCTCCATCCTTTTCTGTCCTTTATCACTTGCCTTGACCACCTCCTTCTTCAGTGATACGAAATTTGACGAGGTGTCGGTGTCATATGTAGTCTAGAATTCTGTAAAGACGAGTATACTGTGAATTCCTGATAACATGTTCTAGATAAGCGGTTTTGTTGCAAATCGGATGAGCATTGTCAGAGATCAAGAGTCGGGACGGAGGCTGTAGGAGTTGCGTAGGATCCAGAGAAAGGGTGAGCTGGAGCTTCCGTTTGGAATGAAAAAGGTGGGATGTGCTTTTACCGATGGGTAGATCTTGGCAGCTATTGTATGACCTTGGAAAAGAAGGCTGTTGAAATGATTCTGGAAAAGATTGTGGAGTGTATAGCGATGTACAGAAGACAGGAGGTTGTGATGGGGCCTTGACAGAAAGTTAAGGTCATCATGCATTGGGTATGCAGTGGGATGTTGGGATTCGATTTTACACACCACAACGGACTGGTGATGTCATTGGAGGTGTCTGTTAAGAAACGAGACATTTATGAACAGGCACCGGATCTTGCATAGCAGGAGAATCATGTACAAAAACCATTATGGAACAAATAACGTTAAAATAAATATAGTTGAGACATGAAATCTCGTAGGAGGCAGGCGACCATGGTTATACAGGGTGTTACAAAAGGGTACGGCCAAACTTTCAGGAAACAGTCCTCACACGCAAATAAAGATCAGATGTTATGTGGACATGTGTCCGGAAACGCTTAATTTCCATGTTAGAGCTCATTTTAGTTGCGTCAGTATGTACTGTACTTCCTCGATTCACCGCCATTTGGCCCAATTGAAGGAAGGTAATGTTGACTTCGGTGCTTGTGTTGACATGCGACTCATTGCTCTACAGTACTAGCATCAAGTACTTCAGTATGTAGCATCAACAGGTTAGTGTTCATCACGAACGTGGTTTTGCAGTCAGTGCAATGTTTACAAATGCGGAGTTGGCAGATGCCCATTTGATGTATGGATTAGCCGTGGCGCGGTACGTTTGTATCGAGACAGATTTCCAGAACGAAGGTGTCCCGACAGGAAGACGTTCAAAGCAATTGATCGGCGTCTTAGGGAGCACGGAACATTCCAGCCTATGACTCGCGACTGGGGAAGACCTAGAACGACGAGGACACCTGCAATGGACGAGGCAATTCTTCGTGCAGTTGACGATAACCCTAATGCCAGCGCCAGAGAAGTTGCTGCTGTACAAGGTAACGTTGACCACGTCACTGAATGGAGAGTGATACGGGAGAACCAATTGTTTCCGTACCATGTACAGCGCGTGCAGGCACTATCAGCAGCTGATTGGCCTCCACGGGTACACTTCTGCGAATGGTTCATCCAACAATGTGTCAACCCTCATTTCATTGCAAATGTTCTCTTTACGGATGAGCCTTCATTCCAGCGTGATCGAATTGTAAATTTTCAAAATCAACATGTGTGGGCTGACGAGAATCCGCACGCAATTGTGCAATCACGTTATCAACACAGATTTTCTGTGAACGTTTGGGCAGGCATTGTTGGTGATGTTTTGATTGGGCCCCCTATTCTTCCACCTACGCTCAATGGAGCACATTATCATGATTTCATACGGGATACTCTACCTGTGCTGCTAGAACATGTGCCTTTACAAGTACGACACAACATGTGGTTTATGCACGATGGAGCTCCTGCACATTTTAGTCAAAGTGTTCGTACGCTTCTCAACAACAGATTCGGTGACCGATGGATTGGTAGAGGCGGACCAATTCCATGGCCTCCACGCTCTCCTGTCCTCAACCCTCTTGACTTTCATTTCTGGGGGCATTTGAAAGCTCTTGTCTAGGGAACCCCGGTACCAAATGTAGAGACTCCTCGTGCTCGTATTGTGGACGGCTGTGATGCAATAGGCCGTTCTCCAGGGCTGCATCAGCGCATCAGGGATTCCATGCGACGGAGGGTGGATGCATGTATCCTCGCTAACGGAGGACATTTTGAACATTTCCTGTAACAAAGTGTTTGAAGTCACGTTGGCACGTTCTGTTGCTGTGTGTTTCCATTCCATGATTAATGTGATTTGAAGGGAAGTAACAAATGAGCTCTAACATGGAAAGTAAGCGTTTCCGGACACATGTCCACATAACATATTTTCTTTCTTTGTGTGTGAGGAATGTTTCCTGAAAGTGTGGCCGTACCTTTTTGTGACACCCTGTATTATAATGAAGTACTCTATCGCCAGCTAGGTCGCTTCAAGATAGTCAAAAAGCCGAAGAAAAATGACTTTATTACTCAGATTCCTCACTTCAAGCGTTTATTTCCATCATCAGATAACTACTTTTTGCAGTTTGCCGGCTTATGTTACATACACATCTAATAACGCTCGTATACTGTGATTCTCTGTGCACTTGGATATCTGACGATTGACATAAATCTGAAACGCTTCAAATGAGCAAACTGAGTAATAAAGTCATTTTACTCTGGCTGTGTTGCTTTCTTGAAACGACCTATTCTTCACCAATACAATACTACATTATAGTATTAAAATATTTTTAAGGCATTATAAAACTGAGGACAGAATATCCAATCAACATTAGTGTACATGGGAACGTAGAGGCATCTTGTAGGTATGAATGATTATTTTTTATTTAATTTTTTAAATTGGGTTTTAGGGCGTGGCCATTCAGCCATCTCATTAGAGGAATGTCAGTGGTGACGATTAGAAGGTACGGACAACACGGCATCCAGTCCGCGAGCATAGAAAATCTTCGTCCATGCCGGGAATTACGTGCCGAACACCTGCGCTGCTAGCGCGGGTCCCGCGTAGGACGGGGAAGGAGGATGGTGACGTCATTTAGTCGGCTGCTCTCCTCCTTAGCAATTTCAGGCTGTTGTGGGCTTCCTTTTAGTGGTAGTAGATGGGTGTGTGAAGTTACCATTTTATAGAGCGTTAGTCAAACGTATTATAGTGTGCTAGTCAGGTGGATGCGACGCTTCTGGACTTATCAGGGAGAGGTCTCAGAGACGGAAAGCTCTCATAAAGCTTGCTATATCCGTTACTATCAAACCCTACCACTAATACCCTAGAGTTTGTCCATATGCCATGATGAGTCCACATCCACTCCCAAAAGTTCTCTGTTCAGACCTACCACATAGTAAATTAACATCAGGGTCACAATGAACAGCCTATGCAGTCGAAGAAGCAGTAACAGCGTCTGTTATCATCTACATCCGGAAAAACAACATATATCGAAACTGTTTCAACGTCGTCCACAGCTGCTTTAACATTAGTTCCCTCATCGAATATTGGACCTTACAACACGGTAATAACTTCACGAAAGATCTCACACGCACCTGACACCAGCTGCCTTTCGTTGTCTTACCCAGATCACCCTTCCTTTCCGTGATCTCTCTCACCACTCAAAATAAATCAGTGAAACGAAGGCTTTTGAATAAAAAAATTTCAAATATAAATAAAAGTGTATAATATGGGGATCATGAACTATAAAATAGTTAAATCCAGTTTACAACATCAGTGAATCACACATTCTTCTTTCTCATCCAAAACAAATAGTCAGTCTGAAAAAAATGGTTCAAATGGCTCTGAGCACTAAGGGACTTAGCACCTGAGGTCATCAGTCCCCTAGAACTTAGAGCTACTTAAACCTAACTAACCTAAGGACAGCACACACATCCATGCCCGAGGCAGGATTCGAACCTGCGACCGTAGCCGTTGCGCGGTTACAGACTGAAGCGCCTAGAACCGAGTCAGTCTGAATACTCTCATGTTATCTGTTCGGAAATGCATTACTTTCTTACATATAAATCAAACCGTTTCATGTAAAGGCTCTATTATCAAAAAATCTCCCAGCTTTAGCCACAATCTCAACGTTTTACAGAAGAATATGTGTACAACATTTGCTACGTGCAAAAACTCACAACCTCTCCCACAGACACAAAAACCAAGCAAACCCAGTTCGATATCACTGACGTCGGTTTGCAGTAGGGTTCTGGAGCATATACTACATTCAGACATTATGAATCACCTCGAAGGGAACGATCTATTGATAAGTAGTCAGCATGGTTTCAGAGAACATCGTTCTTGTGCAACGCAGCTAGCTCCGTATTCGCACGAAGTAATGGCCGCTATCGACAGTGGATCTCAAGTTGATTCCGTATTTCTAGATTTCCGGAAAGCGTTTGACACCGTTCCTCACAAGCGACTTCTAGTCAAGCTGCGGGCCTATGGGGTATCGTCTCAGTTGTGCGACTGGATTCGTCATTTCCTGTTAGGAAGGTCGCAGTTCGTTGTAATAGACGGCAAAACATCGAGTAAAACTGATGTGATATCAGGTGTTCCCCAGGGAAGCGTCCTGGGACCTCTGCTGTTCCTGATCTATAAGGCTCTGAGCACTATGGGACTTAACTTATGAGGTCATCAGTCCCCTAGAACTTAGAACTACTTAAACCTAACTAACCTAAGGACGTCACACACATCCATGCCCGAGGCAAGATTCGAACCTGCGACCTGCTGTAATTTACCGTCTAGTAAGGTCATCCAAAGACCAGTATCAGTTGCAAAGCGATTTAGAAAAGATTGCTGTATGGTGTGGCAGGTGGCAGTTGACGCTAAATAACGAAAAGTGTGAGGTGATCCACATGAGTTCCAAAAGAAATCCGTTGGAATTCGATTACTCGATAAACAGTACAATTCTCAAGGCTGTCAATTCAACTAAGTACCTGGGTGTTAAAATTACGAACAACTTCAGTTGGAAAGGCCACATAGATAATATTGTGGGGAAGGCGAGCCAAAGGTTGCGCTTCATTGGCAGGTCACTTAGAAGATGCAACAAGTCCACTAAAGAGACAGCTTACACTACACTCGTTCGTCCTCTGTTAGAATATTGCTGCGCGGTGTGGGATCCTTACCAGGTCGGATTGACGGAGGACATCGAAAGGGTGCAAAAAAGGGCAGCTCGTTTTGTATTATCACGTAATAGGGGAGAGAGTGTGGCAGATATGATACGCGAGTTGAGATGGAAGTCATTAATGCAAAGACGTTTTTCGTCGAGGCGAGATCTATTTACGAAATTTCAGTCACCAACTTTCTCTTCCGAAAGCGAAAATATTTTGTTTGGTCCAACCTACATAGGTACGAATGATCATCAAAATAAAATAAGAAAAATCAGAGCTCGAACAGAAAGGTTTAGGTGTTCGTTTTTCCCGCGCGCTGTTCGGAAGTGGAATGGTAGAGAGATAGTATGATTGTGGTTCGATGAACCCTTTGCCAAGCACTTAAATGTGAATTGCAAAGTAATCATGTAGATGTAGATGTAGATGTAGATCCTCCACACCGTCTCCCTGCTCTCACAACTGTGATCAAAATGATAGAGCATGACACTGCAGAGCTTATTAAATCTGAGCTTATTCCCATCACAAAGTCAGTGAATCAAAATTTATTTCAATCCAGAAGTTAAAAGAACAAAAGCTGCCCAAATGAATGATGGCTCTGCCCCAACGCTCTTAGTCAGAATGCCTCATTGATCGTGGATTTTGAAATCCCAACCGAAACATATCTTTGCGATAAATGCCATACTTATAATAATCACCTAAGCACAATAAGGCCGCGCGGGATTATCCGAGCGGTCTCAGGCGCTGCAGTCATGGACTGTGCGTCTGATCCCGGCGGAGGTTCGAGTCCTCCCTCGGGCATGGGTGTGTGTGTTTGTCCATAGGATAATTTAGGTTAAGCATGTGTAAGCTTCAACGATGCCCCAATCGCACCTCCCCTCCTACATGCCTAGCATTTAATCTTCCTCACTCATTACGATGATCAGTGTGTAAGGAGAATTTCCCACAAAATGTACCATCTAATAGTCCCTATTTTGCCTAATAACAAAGTGATTTACTCATACAATTAAGCCTATTTTCTTTTCATCTGCTTAGTCTAAGCTCTCTCCAGTTCTCGCATATCAGCTGCCATCCGATCCCATAAATCGTGGCGTGACAATGGTACGTCATATTCTGTATAATCCACTTCTAACTAGTAAAAAATTCCCTCTTCCAACAAGCCTATACTTTCCTTCTGAACGACATATTCCTGAAATTCTGTTTCGCAATGGCAATTTCTCTTTGCATCCTACATCACACACTCAGTCTACTCCTTATACTCTGAGGTCGGATCGCAATTGGCCACCAGGGGATCTCACCAATTGTCCAGAAAATCCTCCGAGGCTACTGCCGTACCAAGTATACACAGGGAACAATTTAGATACCCAAATAGGGAATCATACTTTCGTTTTCCAATATGAATGGGCGTCCCTCACGCTACCAGCAGTATATAGGAAATCTTTGCAGACACTTCCCTCATTCGAACCTAATCAATTTACCCTAATCGCTCCACTCTTCCTCCACCTGTTCAGCTCTTCCTCCATGAGTCATCCCTACAAGACAACTGTGAGATCACATGGCCAATATCACGGAATGTAGTCCTTCATCGTTGCTTCACCTTCAAATAAAACTAATACGGTTGTTTTTAAATCTAAGGCTGAAGACCATTGGTGTATCTGGACATACTATCTAGATACAAAATGAACCTGATTACATGCGCTACTGCGGAACTGTTTGATGTGGCCTGCAACCGTTAACCATCCATGACCTGATTTCTTACGATGTGGCGAGTTCAAATGTGCGCTCTTGTACACCACCGAAAGACAAAAACGTGGCAGTTTATTAACAGCCTTACGGAAGACGATGTTGAGAAAAGTTTTTATCAGTGGAAGGAACGAGTACAGACACATATGGCATTGAGTTGTTTCTACATTTAAGGTAACTACCACTAACCGTACGTACTCCAACATCAGCGGTGTCCACTACCGGTACTACGCAAGAACGCATCTGTCCGCTGTTGCTGATCTGATGAATTGAAAACACCATTTGGATGACTATATTTTTTATTAATAGTGACCGGTTTCGATCTCAATAGCAGATCGTCTTCAGATTTGCTGTAGGGTGCAGTACGTCAAAAGTGGTAAGGTAGGGTCTGAGCACTATGCGACTTAACTTCTTAGGTCATTAGTCGCCTAGAACTTAGAACTAATTAAACCTAACTAACCTAAGGACATCACACACATCAATGCCCGAGGCAGGATTCGAACCTGCGACCGTAGCGGTCGCTTGGTTCCAGACTGTAGCGCCCAGAACCGCACGGCCACTCCGGCCGGCCCAAAGTGGTAAGCATGACACAAAATTAACGATAGATATTGGTAATAGGTTCGTTCACTAACCTATAAAATTCGGAAGTCCGTTTCATACAAACTGAATGGCCAAGTGGTGGGATGGTTTGTTCCAATAGAAGACGTGCCTTAAATGATGTCGAAAATGTTGTGGATAGATGTGGAGCATTTCGAGAGTGCAGACACGTTATCTGAGCAGTGAATTGCAGAAATCGGGTTATCAGCATGTCGTGAACTAACCGATTTTGGACCTGAGTTGATGCGCGGTGCAAGATTCGTGGGTCATAGCATTTCGGAGATTTCACAGGGATTCAGGTTTCCGAGGTCAACAGTGTATGGAGGGGAGATTCAGTATTGCAAGACACTGCTCCTGCCCACGTAAATCGCCACAATGGATGACGACCAGTGTTTGATGAACGGGCATCACGTCGCGCCCACAGAGTTATACGGGGTGATCGAAGCTATCCTTAGAGCAGATTGCCGTCTGTTGGAGTGTGGGGCGTCCGGAATCCATTTCTTCCGGGACTCCACCGTGTAGACTTTAGTAGGCAATGAATGTCTCGTGTCTCTTTTGTCTTTCCTTGAATGCTGGCGGCTCAGAGAATTTGGCAAACTTGCAAAGAGGACGATCGGGCTTAGCGCATACCTAACCTTTCCCCTTCAGAGTAAACTCGACA
Source organism: Schistocerca piceifrons (assembly GCF_021461385.2). NCBI lineage: Eukaryota > Metazoa > Arthropoda > Insecta > Orthoptera > Acrididae > Schistocerca > Schistocerca piceifrons. Next base: position 529,605,253 of record NC_060144.1, on the reverse strand, counting down.
ATGCTGCATCTGAGAACATAAAGCAGGGAAGAAATTTCTTTGAAAGAAAAGGAAGAGTGTCCAGGACGAGATGATTAATGATTGAGCACAATGTCAGTACAATCGCTTGATCTCATTCTGCGGCTCTCTCCAAAAGCCAACAAGAAGCCTGTCGTAAGTAACCTTGAGATGAATTAATTACTCGTGGCACCTATTGTGTGTGTGTGTATCTGAAATAACTGTATAACATACGGTGATCTATTAATATAACTCTACAAATTTTCTGGAAGTGTAACTGCGGACTTTAATAGAAATAGCAACGCCCTCATTCAAAGGGCATCGGTGCTTGCATGGTTGGACAGCGATATTGTGACAGTAGACTCAGTCCAGAGCTACAATATTGGTGGGGGTAGCAATAGACAGTCTGTCATTTGCGCTGGTCATGTGCGAGAGGCGTTCAATAAATAACGTAGCATTTTTTTCTGAAAGCAAGTTATTTAGGATTCCGGCTACCATATTATTCCCCACTCTTTCCGCTACAAAACCCTATTTTTAAATATGATCTCCGTTCAGTACTACGGCCTTACATCCCCTTACTGTGAGGACCTGAATGTCTGCGTGGTACCTCTTTACTGGACGACGTCGGAGGCATCGTCTTGCTACGCCAGTAACCTCCTTATCATCCGAGTACTGCTTCCCGCGAGTGTATCTCTCATGGGCTGAAACAAATGGAACTGCTCGCGGATTCGTAAACTGGTTCGAGACGTTGCGTTGTCGTGGAAAGGACGAACACGCTGAAGTTGTTTCTCCAATATCCCGAGGCTGGTGCAGTACACTTCAGAGTTGATCGTTATAGCGAGGGAGGACATCAAACAGAATAACCCCTTCAGAGTACCAGAAGACCGTCGCTATGATTTTACCAGCTGGGGGTGCAGATTCGAACTTTTTCTTCGGAGGAAGAGCGTGTGACTCGTTCCATGGACTGCAGTTTTTTTCCGGTCCGAAGTGATGAACTAATGTTTCATCCATCTGTGACGATATTCGACAAAAAGTTGTTACGATTAGACTTGTAAGACGCAAGCAGCACCGGACGGTGGTTCATCGTTGCTCTTTGTAGGCTTCTGGCAGGTGGCGAGAACACAGTAGGTACACTTTGAGTACCCAACCGGTGGACGAGTGTCAGCAACAGAGACGACCGGTTGTACAGGGAGGTGTGTTTCGTCGATCACCTCGACTGAGAGTGTCCGCACGTTCCAACATTGCAGATGTCACGGCTGTGTGAGGCCACCCGGCAGGTGGGAGATCTGACAGATTTGTGTGACCTTTCTTCGTTGATGACAGACCCCTAGCGCAATTACTCACAGTGCATTTGTTCAATGCCAGGTCTCCATAGACATTCGGCTACTGCCTATGAATATCTGCAACGCTCTGGTTTTCTGCCAAAAGAAATTCAATAACAGCATTCGGCTTGCTAGAGACCTCCATTAAAGAAGCCATTTCGAAGGCTGCGTACGGTGCCGCACCTATCGAAAATTCATAAAGCTACAGGGGATGAAGCACGAGTATTCCACGACGTCTCACAACAAAATTCCGCATTTTTCAACGGAGATTGGCGAGAGAAAAATGTACTCCATTACTTATTTAATGCGCGTTGTGAAAGAATTTATAAAAATAGGAATCCTGGTGAGAACTGATTGTTTCTTACTGTATTTCAGTGCGCAAGCTGTAACGGCAAAAAGTACAGTGGTCCGATTAATGTGGGAGAAAACGGCGGAATAACTGTGCCCGGACTTTGGTACGCATGGATAGTTTACCTGCGTACTGCAGTGTGGTTAGTTGCGGCTGCAGCGTCTCCAGTGATGCACGGACCGGGCGTCAGAAGAAGAGGTTCAGCTATCAAGCAGGTGGCCGCGTGACAAGTCTCTTTAAGGTTGGGCGCTGATACCGCTGCGAAGACTGTTAGTCTTTCTTACGTGATTGGCTTCAGAGAACTTTCTGCATTGGCTTATCGCATATTATCAAACAAATTGGTGTCGTAGACACCCTCATCCCACAGAAAAGCCAGAAGCATTTGTGTTTTTTAAACACAATGGCGAGGTCTGTTTTACACGACGCCTGAGACTGACAATATCTTTGGTGAATATGAACTTAACGGTTTCGCTCTCTCTTCCTCTCCCAAGAAGCAGACATTGTCACAAAATTCCTCCCAGTATGGTACCAAGAGTGAAATGCTTAAACACGTTGTTCCTCTACCAGCTCCATGATCCATGTGACTGATGGTAGAAAATAGTATACATAGTTTAAATGCCTCTAAGCACTATAGGACTTAACATCCTAGGTCACCAGTCCCCTAGACGTAGAGCTAATTAAACCTAACTAACCTAAAAACAGCACACACAGCCATGCCCGATGCAGGATTCGAACCTGCGACCGTAGCAGCAGCGCGGTTCCGGACTGAAGCTCCTGGAACCGCTCGGACACAGCGACCCGCTAATATATATGATACGTACATAAATGCATATGACTGTCTCCACGTTGCTCGTCCAGCTTTGTACTGACAAAGCTAAATATACGCATGACTACATGACTATGGCGCCTCAAACCGTAGTTTAAACTGAAGATGACCTATTCTGAAGAGTCCTAGCTGCCTCCCGCATCTTCAACGTAATGCAGAAGAGGTACCTGAGGACATACAGAAAAATTTTATAAATCTTTGTACACTGTCCAGTCACATTAATGTACCTGTCAAAAGCCTGAATAATCATTTTTTACAGCGTCTACCGCTGCAAGACGTGCAGGAAGAGAGTCATTGAGGTCCTAGAAGGCACCGGCAAGGACATGGACTATGGTGCAGTGGCCGGAAGCGCCAGGTTTCTCGGTTGACGATACAAGGCGTGAACAGCCTGTTGGGAATGGTCCCACTGATCTTCGGTTGGGTTTAAATCCGGAAAGTCTGCTGGCCATGGGAGTACGGTAAACTCATACTGGTGCTCTTCAAGCTACGCATGTACACCGAGAGCTGTGTAATACGTTGCATTTTCCTGCTGATAGATGCCACCGTGCCGAAGGAAAACAAACTGCATGTGAGGGTGGACATTGTCTCCAAGGATAGATGCGCACTTGCGTTGATCTGTTCTACATTGGAGAATCGCGAAATCGCCCAGGAAACGACGCGAAAACATTCCCAGACCACAACGCTCCCTCCTCCGGCCTGGAACCTTCCGAAGATTGTTGCAGAGTGTTTCATTTCAAACGTCTCACGCCAGTGAAGCATAAAACGTGATTCATATGAGAAGACCACATGTCGCCACTCAGTGCTGCAGAGGCTCATACGCAGAAATGTTCGCTGAACGGTCCTTGAGGACACACCATTGGCAGCGCCTCGACTCATCTGGGAGGTCAGCTGCTAAACAGTTGCAGTGTATTCGCCCGTACACATCTCCGCAGCTATAGTTCACTGCTGTCATTTATGGCACGCGATCCGCCAGAGTTGCCTCGGCGCCTTTTTGGTTAGCGTCATTTTGGCATGCACAGTATACTTTAATCACGGCGGCACGCTAAAGGGTTACGGACTTAGCCATTTCGAAAATCCTTCTACCTTTGCCCCGTTAGCCAATGACTATGCCCTTTTTGACGTCGGATAAATACACTACTGGCCATTAAAACTGCTACACCACGTAGATGAAGGGCTACCGACGCGAAAATTAACCGACAGGAATAAAATGCTGTGTTATGTAAATGTTTAGCTTATCAGAGCATTCACAAAAAGTTGGCAGCGGTGGCGACACCTACAACGTGCTGACATGAGGAAACATTCCAACCGATTTCTCACACACAAACAGCAGTTGACCGGCGTGGCTTGATGAAACGTTGCTGTGATGCCTCGTGTAAGGAGGACAAATGCGTACCATCACGTTTCCGACTTTGATAAGGTCGGATTGTAGCCTATCGCGATTACGGTTTATCGTATCGCGACACTGCTGCTCGCGTTGGTCGAGATCCAATGACTGTTAGCAGAATATGGAATCGGTGGGTTCAGGAGGGTAATACGGAACGCCGTGCTGGATCTCAACGGCCTCGTATCACTGGCAGCCGAGATGACAGGCATCTTATCAGCATGGCTGTAGCGGATCGTGCAGCCACGTCTCGATCCCTGAGTCAACAGATGGGGACTTTTGCAAGACAACAACCATCTGCACGAACAGTTCGACGACGTTTGCAGCAACATGGACTATCAGCTCGGAGACCACGGCTGCGGTTACCCTTGACGCTCCATCACAGACAGGAGCGCCTGCGATGGTGTACTCAACGATGAACCTGGGTGCACGAATGGAAAAACGTCATTTTCTCGGATGAATCCATGTTCTGTTTACAGCATCATGATGGTCGCATCCGTGTTTGGCGAGACCGCGGCGAACGCACATTGGAAGCGTGTATTCGTCATCGACATACTAGCATATAATCCGGCGTGATGGTATGGGCTGCCATTTGTTACACGTCTCAGTCACCTCTTGTTCGCATTGACGGCACTTTGAACAGTGGACGTTACATTTCATATGTGTTACGACCCGTGGCTCTACCCTTCATTCGATCCCTGCGAAACCCTACATTTCAGCAGGATAATACACAACCGCATGTTGCAGGTCCTTTATGGGCCTTTCTGGATACAGAAAATGTTCGACGGCTGCCCTGGCCAGCACATTCTCCAGATCTCTCATCAATTGGAAACGTCTGGTCAATGGTGGCCGAGCAACTGGTTCGTCACAATACGCCAGTCACTACTCTTGATGAACTGTGGTATCGTGTTGAAGCTGCATGGGCAGCTGTACCTGTACAAGCCATTCAAGCTGTTTGACTCAATGCCCAGGGGTACCAAGACCGTTATTACGGCCAGAGGTGGTTCTTCTGGGTACTGATTTCTCAGGATCTATGCATCGAAACTGCGTGAACATGTAATCACATGTCAGTTCTAGTATAATTTATTTGTCCAATAAATACCCGTTTATCTTCTGCATTTCTTCGTCGTGTAGCAATTTTAATGGCCAGTAGTGTAGCTCTAGTTCGACAGTACGACATGGACTGCACAGTTTCCATGCGTCCCACCGACACGCCTTATACTCCCCGCTGCCACCTGCTGTCTGTGAATGCACGTTGACGTCGAACGTAGGTGGTACTCACATTAATGCGAGAGCGACAGTTTGACTTTCACCTTAATTTGTTGTTTTGAAATGTGAGTCACTTAGATAATACCCATTTCTGACAGTTTCTTGTCTCAGAATTGAGTCATCGATCGAGAGTGGACTGGAGGCCTTGTAGATGTGAGGCGTCGTGTGGACCCCAACTCGCCCCGCTGAGGCCGCGACCGCGCTGACACGCAAGCTGGTCCAGACGTCAGGGGACGGGATGAGACCAGCGGGGCAGGGCTAAGCGGCACACATGGCGCACCCGAAATAGCGGGCCCAGCGCCACGACACCACCAGCAGCCGCAGCAGAGCAGCGGCGGCGGCAGGCCGGTGCTAATGCACGCCCAGCGGGGGTCCGCGCCGCAACAGCCTGGGACAGTTATTTCGGGAGGACGCGGCGGCGCGGCGGCCTAACGGTTATTGTCTCAGGGGCGCCCTGCTTTTTACTTTAACCAGCCCGGCGTCGCCCGAGTGACGCACTCATTTAGAAACCGTCCTCCGTTTGCTTATTACTTTCTTGTGCACCCTAAATGTCAGTTTACGGGCATCCGTACCTGAAATCGCACTTCCGTTGAAGCTGTCCGGAGCTCGTGGTCTGGTGGCTAGCGTTGCTGCCTCTGGATAATGGGTGCCCGGTTCGATTCCCGGCCGTGTCGGGGATTTTCTCCGCCCAAGGACTGGGTGTTGGTGTGTCATGATGATCTCATGATGATGGCTCTGAGCACTATGGGACTTAACATCTATGGTCATCAGTCCCCTAGAACTTAGAACTACTTAAACCTAACTAACCTAAGGACAGCACACAACACCCAGCCATCACGAGGCAGAGAAAATCCCTGACCCCGCCGGGAATCGAACCCGGGAACCCGGGCGTGGGAAGCGAGAACGCTACCGCACGACCACGAGATGCGGGCCATCATCTCATGATCATTCGGGTAGCTTCGAGACTGGAAATGGATAGATTGCAAATTGCTAAGGCGCTGATGACCACGATGTTGAGCGCTCCACAAACCAACATCATCATCATCATCATCATCGTTGAAGCTCCATTCGGAGAAATGTTTGCCTCTTGGTGACGAAGAAAAACACAGTCTACATACGAGGGCCGTTTCATATCTTCTGCACAGCGTATACGCGGCCATAACAGTTGAAACATCCCCGTGCACAAAGCGTAAAGCCGTTGGCACACGGGAAGAGTTAGTAACTTTTTTTTTCCAATTTATTGGCTTTCCGGCCGTGCCCGCTCAGCTATCTCTATAGTGTAATGTCAAATATGGCAAGGCGTCACTCAATCCCCGAGCATATAAGATCTCCGACCTGTCCGGGAAACGAACCCAGGTCCCTTCGCATAGCAATCATCCGCGCTGACTTTTCAGCTACCGAGGCGGACCGACAAACGTTGACTTGGCGCTCTACGAGTTTAGTTACGTCAATTCCTGCTATTTCACGCAGAGGTGCCATTTCGCCACGTGGAACCCAAAATAAGTTCTGCGATATTTCGGAAACGTGCCACGTAAAGTAGAACCAATAAGGAGCAAAAACGCTCTCAACATCAGAAACAGAAAATCAGATGCCACACTATATTTGTCGGTTCAGCCAAAGCCCATATTCGACTGGTTTTTATGTTATACTTTACACCATATGAATACATGCTGTTTCTAAGCACTGAGTATCCGCGTCCGTAACAGCTGAACAAGGGACCTGAGTATCTCGAGGACGAATCGTTATTGGTATGATTTGCTGTAATAAAATGTTTAGAAACATGATGTTTGTGGTTCAAGAATTTTTGTACTGCGAATCTTCCTGTTATAACTTGCCTTTTATGAGGCTAGATTTATGGAAGTGTGTCGTTCCTATTAGGATTTTTAGTAATTATACGTCAGTTAAAGCCTTTAGACGACTGAAAAAAATACATGGTCGCTACTTGCTGAGTTTCAGCATAGAGTAATTGGTTAAGGCGCTAAGTTGCGGAATCTAGCATAGATCGATACATCGATACAGGATTCACGTTCTCCCGTATACAATTTTTTTTTTCACCTTTAAGGTTTCTTAAGGGCTGTGAGAACTACGAAGTTGATAGAGATAATTTCTGTAATATATGATGTGTAAATACAAGTGTAATGTTTCCACTAGGTGAGGTTCAGAAATGGTTCAAATGGCTCTAAGCACTATGCGACTTAACTTCTGAGGTCATCAGTCGCCTAGAAATTAGAACTAATCAAACCCAACTAACCTAAGGACAACACACACATCCATGCCCGAGGCAGGATTCGAACCTGCGACCGTAGTGGCCGCTCGGTTCCAGACTGTAGCGCCCAGAACCGCACGGCCACTCCGGCCGGCTGGTGAGGTTCAACATCCGTAAACTATTTTATAAAATGCATGATAACCATCGCCGGATCTCGGTGGCCGAGCGGTTCTAGGTACTTCAGTCGGAAACCGGACTACTACTACGGTCGCAGCTTCGCAGGTTCGAATCTTGACTCGGGCATGGGTGTGAGTGATGTCCTTAGGTTAGTTAGGTTTAAGTAGTTCTAAGTTCTAGGGGACAGATGACCTCAGTTGTTAAGACCCACAGTGCTTAGAGCCATTGGAACCATTTGTTAACCATCGGCTGTTTATTTGCCCCATAGGTCATCTAAAGATTTCGCTTATTAACCGTCATTCGGGATGTCTATCAACATTATGAAAGTACCATGCGTACAAAAATAGCAAAACTCAACAAATATGTGGGTGCAAAAATCCATTTGTATATTTACGAAGTACAACTAATTAGTTTAAAGCCTCTTATATTCTTCTGAAGCTAAACAATATCCAAACTATCCAGAGAAATTGTACAAACTCCTGACATAATGTATCTTTGAATAGTGACCCTACGACTTATCTTAGAAAATAGATTAAGGAAAGGCAAACCTACATTTCTAGCATTTGTAGACTTAGAGAAAGCTTTTGACAATGTTGACTGGAATACTCTCTTTCAAATTCTGAAGGTGGCAGGGAGCGAAAGGCTGTTTACAATTTGTACAGAAACCAGATGGCAGTTATAAGAGTCGAGGGACATGAAAGGGAAGCAGCGGTTGGGAAGGGAGCGAGACAGGGTTGTAGCCTCTCCCCGATGTTACTCAATCTGTATATTGAGCAAGCAGTAAAAGAAACAAAAGAAAAATTCGGAGTAGGTATTAAAGTCCATGGAGAACAAATAAAAACTTTGATGTTCGCCGATGACATTGTAATTCTGTCAGAAACAGCGAAGGACTTGGAAGAGCAGTTGAACGGAATGGACAATGTCTTGAAAGGAGGATACAGGAACAACATCAACAAAAGCAAAACGAGGATAATGGAATGGAATCGGATTAAGTCGGGTGATACTGAGGGAATGAGATTAGGAAGTGAGACACTTAAAGTAGTAAAGGAGTTTGGTTGTTTTGGGGAAGGAGACCAGACAGCGTGGTCATCGGTCTCATTGGATTGGGGAAGGATGGGGAAGGAAGTCGGCCGTGCCCTTGCAGAGGAACCATCCCGGCATTTACCTGGAGTGATTTAGGGAAATCACGGAAAACCTAAATCAGGATGGCCGGACGCGGGATTGAACCGTCGTCCTCCCGAATGCGAGTCCAGTGTCTAACCACTGCGCCACCTCGCTCGGTAAGTAGTAAAGGAGTTTTGCTATTTGGGGACCAAAATAACTGATGATGGTCGAAGTAGAGAGGATATAAAATGTAGACTGGCAATGGCAAGGAAAGCGTTTCTGAAGAAGAGAAATTTGTTAACATCGAGTATAGATGTAAGTGTCAGGAAGACGTTTCTGAAAGTATATGTATGGAGCGTAGCCAAGTATGGAAGTGAAACGCGGACGATAAATGAACATGAAGAGAATAGAAGCTTTCGAAATGTGGTGCTACAGAAGAATGCTGAAGATTAGATAGGTAGATCACATAACTAATGAGGAGGTGTTGAATAGAATTGGAGAGAAGAGGAGTTTGTGGCACAACTTGACTAGAAGAAGGGATCGGTTGGTAGGACATGTTCTAAGGCATCAAGGGATCACCAATTTAGTATTGGAGGGCAGTGTGGAGGGTAAAAATCGTAGAGGGAGACCAAGAGATGAATACAATAAGCAGATTCAGAAGGATGTAGGTTGCTGTGGGAGATGAAGAAGCTTGCACAGGCTACAGTAGCATGGAGAGTTGCATCAAACCAGTCTCACGACTGAAGACCCCAACAACAGCAACTACTACTACTACTACAAATGACAGTCGTATCTTATGTCAAACAGACAGTTATCACAGAAAAAACAAGACGAACAGTTACCAGAAGACTCCCTCAGCAGTCAAGTTATATCAACAGCGTGGGTGACATAACAACACATTTTTGCTTCAAGGGCAAAGTGAAGGAACAGAGCGTCTTTACCAACATCTTTGTCTGAACGTTAAGTCAAAGATGTTGGTAAACATGTTCTGTTCCTTCGCTTGATTTTAACTAATTCGTTGTATCCTTTAAGCATACAAATGGAGTTTTGCACCCATGTATTTGCTGAGTTTTGCTATTTTTGTATGCTTCCTACTTTCATAATTTTTTAATGCTGATATTGATAGACATTCTGGATGATGGTTAATAACCGAAACAGGTACATGGCTAATGGGGGAAATAAGCTGCTGATGGTTAAAACGCATTTTATTAAATACAAGTGCGGTGTCTATCACGAGCGAGTTTGTTCGATCTGGTGAACTTCTATATGCTGATGACCTTAGTGAGCAGAGACGTATCTTTCCTTGTTGTCTTGTTCCACGTTCATGAATACTGAATTTTTCTTTATGTGTTCCACATGACAAGCATATGGTCAAGAGAGGATACTTGCATTTTAATGGAGTTAACGCAGTTATTCCATGTGCAACCGTATTGTGAACACACTACGGTTTGCGAGCCAAATAAAGCCAACTGCTGCTAGTGACTGCTGATAGCGCAGAATCACGTTAACCTACCCCTGCTATGTGCCGACGGCGCTGTGTGTCTCGGCGTTGGGTGTCCTGTCCGCTTACAGGTCAACGTCGGCTGCCTCGTCCCGTGTACTGACTGTCTCAGGTGTGAGTGGAACTTACAGCTATCAGCATGTGTTTCTATTGTTCCGGTAATTTACGTTTTGGGAGAGATACTTGATTTGAAATTGAGGGAGAAAGCGACTCACGTCAAATCTCACCTAGTGGCGAGTGGCCTTAAATCAAATATGAAAGTGTGCAGCAAAGAACACCTACTGAAGTTCACAACGCTCTAGTTGAAGTTTGAGGAGACAGTGTACTCTATCGAAGCACAGTTTCAAGATTGGCTTTCGATTGCGATGTGAACATAGGTACTGAAGACAAACCAAAGAATAGGGGGCCGGGAACTGGAAAAGTCGTCGGTACTGTGAAAATTTTGCAAGAAGATAAATGCAAAGAGTAGGAAGAAATTGCAGATGAAACAAATACATCTGTGTCTTCGATCTTCACGATAATAAGCGAGAAACTAAAGAAAAGAAACGTCGCTGAATAATCCGTCTTTGGCCATCAAGAGAATAGCACAACAACTGCTTCAGCTTTTTTAAAGGACTGTTGTCATAGGTGATAAATGGACACGATTAAGTCACATTTGAAAATCAGTCCTCCAAGTGGAAATGTGCTGACACTCGTAGGCCAAAGTTCGGATCAATCTGATGATAATTACGGCTTATGACAAGAATGGAGTGATACCAACAGAGAGTGTATCCCAGGAAACCACTGTAGCACGGCGACACTACATGGACTTTCTGTGAAATTTTTTGAAGCCAAAGATTCGCCAAGGAAGGCCTGATCTTTCAGCACCCAGAGTTCTCATTCTCCATGAGAATACACGACAGCATGTTCTAGTTTTCTTTGATTATTGGCATTTAAATTACATTTGATTGTAATAGGAATAGTTTTAATAGAACTGAAACTGTTATACCAAAACTATTTTCTAAACTAAGTGAAGTTTCAATAACTTGATTATTAATCAAATGTGCGTACGGTAATCGGCACCTAAATAAAAAGTTTCTGGTTCGAATCTCACTAGTAACAACTTCTTATTAACTTTATTTAGATTCCGTATTTATTAATGTATGTAATTAGATAATTAATAAACATTAAATTATAATTTTTCTTAAAAAATAACATATTACTAGTTCTAACTACTGGTTGTATGAAAATAAATTGTAATTTGATATAAGCAGCGTAATTCCTTTTTGTTAAATTAAAAAATATATAGCAAGGATACTGTTTAATTTTAAGAAACGGAGAAGTATTTTATTGTCTATATGATGTCTCGCTTCTTTGTACCAAATGTTAATTTATTGTGAATACTCGCATTTTCATACGAAAGATGTATAGCAGAAAAGATGTATTTTATAAATAAATTACGACTCAGAATCGTTATGAAGTAACGTTTCGATTTTTAATAAGTATGGAATTCAGATAAAGGGGAAAAGTACTAACAGCGAGATTTGAACTAGCGACTTTTCCATTGCAAATCTATAGCGATACAAACTCATCTACTGGGAAATACTCTAGTTAACAAGCCAGAGGTATTTACTCGGAAATTTTGTAATATGAAAGGCGTTTTTTTTTTTTTTTTTTTACCTGGCGTGATTCTGCTTTGGGAAATCGTTGTTTCAACTGAGCTTCAAATCTTGCAAGTAGGAACAAAATGCATGGTGGTTCAGCTGCCCCAAACTACGGGTTTTATGCACCCCTTAACACCTTCAACTACCACGCACAAGATTTTTATATTCTGTTGCCCACTATGCGCAAGCTATTAGTCCAGCAGTAAAAATGGGCAGGACCTCCTTGTAGGAAATTTGGTGTATTTATATTAGGTACTGGGATACGATTTTGCTACAGGTCGTAGTTGTCGAATTATTCAATAAAATCGTACAACAGTGAGTTACAGATGCGATTTTGTTGAAAACTCGAAACCCATAGTCTCCAGCGAAAACGCATCTCAAGATTAACTACGCCAATATGACTGGATTTTAAAGACGTTGCGTGTAGCTTAAAGTCTGTAAGTAGGGGCAGCTGAATCACCTGATAGACGAGGTCAGAGCAGTCCACAAGGTCTCCTCGTGTAAAGCTATGCCGATAGTCTCACTTTCCAAGCTAATTCACCGAATGGATCACGAGGGAGGGTGAGGGGGACGGAGAGTAACTGAAGTGGTAGGCTGAGTATTCTGAAGCGTTCCTTCGTCTCGTCGTTGGTGCACCCGGGGTGTCACAATCTCCACGTTGCTGCCACAGAAGGGGAAAAAAATTACACCTCATGTCGCTTCTAGGATCCACGAGAAAGCGTTCATTGGTGGGCCCAGTTTAATTCACTGCATTGCTATATTATCTGCATCAGTTTAAATAAAACCTGCAAGCCGCAGTTTGACCCACGAGATTGGATTAAGTTTGTGTGTGCTCTAAAGCCTAGGCGCTACAGTCTGGAACCGCAGACCGCTACGGTCGCAGATTCGAATCCTGCCTCGGGCATGGATGTGTGTGACGTCCTTAGGTTGGTTAGGCTTGAGTAGTTCTAAGTTCTAGGGGACTAATGACCTCAGAAGTTAAGTCCCATAGCGCTCAGAGCCATTTGAACCATTTTCTAAAACCTGTAAACAATAACTTATTGCTATTTGACTTCAGTCACAAAGTTTCTGAGATTCGACCGCTAACAGTCAAGACACATCATCTCCAGATGGTTTCTAGGAACATGCGCTGGTAATCTCAGAGACAAAAAGGTTAACAGTTCAAACCCAATACTTAAGAAGTACGCTTCAAGTGTTTACGAAACCAAATGTATTTTATAAGCTTTAACGAGTCGTTCCCAAGTGCTTAATTTTGATTAAACACAACCTACCTCCACTTAACGGACCGAGGTCTGTGCTTGCAGACAACATGCATATTCACTAAATCGCAACAGTCGCCTAAAACACTGAGAATAGGGCATCAGGAATTCCACACCTGTGCACAAGAACACGATTTCCAATCCTCACAGACTTTCTGTACTGGCAAAATACACTCCTGGAAATTGAAATAAGAACACCGTGAATTCATTGTCCCAGGAAGGGGAAACTTTATTGACACATTCCTGGGGTCAGATACATCACATGATCACACTGACAGAACCACAGGCACATAGACACAGGCAACAGAGCATGCACAATGTCGGCACTAGTACAGTGTATATCCACCTTTCGCAGCAATGCAGGCTGCTATTCTCCCATGGAGACGATCGTAGAGATGCTGGATGTAGTCCTGTGGAACGGCTTGCCATGCCATTTCCACCTGGCGCCTCAGTTGGACCAGCGTTCGTGCTGGACGTGCAGACCGCGTGAGACGACGCTTCATCCAGTCCCAAACATGCTCAATGGGGGACAGATCCGGAGATCTTGCTGGCCAGGGTAGTTGACTTACACCTTCTAGAGCACGTTGGGTGGCACGGGATACATGCGGACGTGCATTGTCCTGTTGGAACAGCAAGTTCCCTTGCCGGTCTAGGAATGGTAGAACGATGGGTTCGATGACGGTTTGGATGTACCGCGCACTATTCAGTGTCCCCTCGACGATCACCAGTGGTGTACGGCCAGTGTAGGAGATCGCTCTCCACACCATGATGCCGGGTGTTGGCCCTGTGTGCCTCAGTCGTATGCAGTCCTGATTGTGGCGCTCACCTGCACGGCGCCAAACACGCATACGACCATCATTGGCACCAAGGCAGAAGCGACTCTCATCGCTGAAGACGACACGTCTCCATTCGTCCCTCCATTCACGCCTGTCGCGACACCATTGGAGGCGGGATGCACGATGTTGGGGCGTGAGCGGAAGACGGCCTAACGGTGTGCGGGACCGTAGCCCAGCTTCATGGAGACGGTTGCGAATGGTCCTCGCCGATACCCCAGAAGCAACAGTGTCCCTAATTTGCTGGGAAGTGGCGGTGCGGTCCCCTACGGCACTGCGTTGGATCCTACGGTCTTGGCGTGCATCCGTGCGTCGCTGCGGTCCGGTCCCAGGTCGACGGGCACGTGCACCTTCCGCCGACCACTGGCGACAACATCGATGTACTGTGGAGACCTCATGCCCCACGTGTTGAGCAATTCGGCGGTACGTCCACCCGGCCTCCCCCACGCCCACTATACGCCCTCGCTCAAAGTCCGTCAACTGCACATACGGTTCACGTCCACGCTGTCGCAGCATGCTACCAGTGTTAAAGACTGCGATGGAGCTCCGTATGCCACGGCAAACTGGCTGACACTGACGGCGGCGGTGCACAAATGCTGCGCAGCTAGCGCCATTCGACGGCCAACACCGCGGTTCCTGGTGTGTCCGCTGTGCCGTGCGTGTGATCATTGCTTGTACAGCCCTCTCGCAGTGTCCGGAGCAAGTATGGTGGGTCTGACACACCGGTGTCAATGTGTTCTTTTTTCCATTTCCAGGAGTGTAATTTTTGTTGGTAGTTAAGAATCTCTAATTACCGACGTTAGCTACATTACACGTCCGTCATAGAGGACGCACGTCTTTCCTCCTGCACCAGTGACGGCTGGTGGCCGGCTGCTTGATTTCGCGATCTCCAAGAAACACCTTGAAACAATTTCAGCATTGAGGCCTTTCCGCCATTCAGCCGCGGGATTAGAGTGCAGGAACTTGTAACCTCCCCACAAAATATTTTAAATGAATAAGAAACCATGAACCAAGTGTAACCTTCGCACAAAATAATAATTAAATATTTTTTTTTAATTATTGTAACCTCTGAACAATATTGGCTCCCATTTATAGTCTCCGTGCAGCAATGCATTCACATTTAATGTAACCACAAAATTCAATTCCTAAACCCGGAAATAATTTTAAAAAATTCAGTAACCTGGTAAATTTTATGCCGACAGCAGCGCTGCGCCTCGGCCCTATATTCTGAATAAAAAAAAGGAAAATTCTTACCTCAATGAAAACTGTGAATATATCTGCTCTTACGTAAATATTTTTCGGCACAGTTTCGTGCAATGCTGGCGTATATATATATATATATATATATATATATATATATATATATATATATATATATATATATATATTTTATTCTTGGAAGGAATGATCATGCATTGGAAATATTCTTTAAATTGAAATGAATGCTTTTCTTAAAAAAATTACTTTATATTATAAAAATTATTATTGGGGGCATTTTTTTAAAGAAATTAATGACAGTTAATATACATTACTAGATATGCGCAAGGCTGCTTCTTTACCTTCTACAATAATACTCATCCTCCAGAGTCCCGTCCAGAGCAGACTGCCGACACGCGCAGGCACCCGCCGACAACTGTCGACTACTGCAGACTACTGAAGACTACTACTTACTAGTACGGGCTGAAGACTAATGCCGACTGACGCCGACTCGCGACAAGCAACAACTAACTACATACTACTCTCTGGTCAGAGACTCTGCCATGCCTCGCCCATCGCCGGCAACGCATACGTCTTACAAACTTTTATTGTCCATTGCAATCTCACGCTTAAACACTCCTCTGCAAAGTACCGCTTACTGGCCAGATACTTCAGAATATTATTTCCCAATGGGAGCTGCAAAATACCTACCTCCACGGGAGACACACTAGCCTTCATTCAGCCAAGCAGGAATCAACCACAGAGCGCCTATACTGACCCGACACCTCCAAGCAGGACAAAGCTTTCCACTATCGTAATATTGGAAACTGCCTCTGGCGTCCTAACGGCCGAGATGACACCATCGTGTTGCCATGAATCATGCATTGGTGAGCTAAAATATTACGACCATTTGCTTTATAGCATTTTACTGGTTCAACTTTTGAACACAATACAAAAGTCCTTGTTAGACCGGATAGGCCCGCTTTAGCACGCAGCCTCCGGTATTAGAGGAGACGCACCGGCTCTGAAGCATATCGACCCGGTGTATTATTGTCGAGGGCTGCTATGCCGATCAGTCTGGATGTGGTTTCTATGTGATTTTAGACATACGACTAGGTGAATACCGGGCTCGTAGACAAGTCCCGCCTCAGTTACACAAACGCAAACGCTTCAAAAATGTTCTCCCACTTTCACACGGAGAACACAAGCCACAGACAGGTGCGGCACACAAATTCCGTCTCGGCGGAGGGTAAGTGCGGGGGAGACGGAGGGGAGTTGTGGTGACAGGAGGGATATCCTACCACAAACTTTGCCAAATACAGAATAATATGCCGGCAAGGGATAAGGTCAGAAAAAGAAGAAAAACGACAGCTGTTCCTGGTAGGTTTCCAGAGGTATGTGGCACCAGACAACTACACTCAGACCACGCAAGTCACAGCAAATTAGGGGCCAATGTTTGGTGGGCACGGAACTCGCACCCGATAGCATCCCTTATCCAAAGTTTGAGGATTAACACCTGGCTAATCAATAAAAGCTATAAACCAGTCTGCTTAACATAGCTGCAAAGGTTCAGGAAGGATTATTTTCGGGATTAGCCGAGTGGTCTTAGGCGCTGCAGTCATGGACTGTGCGGCTGGTCCCGTCGGAGGTTCGAGTCCTTCTTCGGGCATGGGTGTGTGTGTTTGTCCTTAGGATAATTTAAGTTAAGTAGTGTGTAAGCTTAGGGACTAATGACCTTAGCAGTTAAGTCCCATGAGATTTCACACACATTTGAACATTTTTGATTATTCTCGCTTCACTCGCTTAATCAGTGCCAGTTTGGCTTTAAGCAAGGAAAACGTATTGTAATCATATTTAGTGGAAGAAATGGTTGGAGAACCGTCGTAAGTTGCATTGAGAAGTCTCCTTTATTTATTGAACGTGACTAGTTTCGGAAAGTACTCCAACCATTTATCTCATTGAGGATGTAGTTGCGGTCCTATTTCACCTCTGGCATGCTGGAGATCGGTAAATACGTTTAATAAAGTAAACAAAAAAAGAGGTACATGTTACGAAAAATACACCATTATAATTTTAATGGACATCATAGGATTTGATAATTTATGATGGCCCACGTTGATTGCCTAGACGTGGAATTTCAGGTACCGCACTGTCTACAGCAGGGGTCTCCAAACTTTTTAGTCTGCGGGCCACATTGACTCCTCCACGAAGTCATAAGGGCCAAGATCTACCTAGTGGGATTAAAGCACCCTAGCACTCCATGATCACCGTAATGTAAGGCTAAAGGAAAGATGAAATCGCAAATGATCTAAGGTTGTGGGAATAGCTAGCACTGAAACGAAGTACTATTTTTATTTAATTTCCTGACCGAAATTCAGGCATATTTTATTCTGGCGAATTTCACCGACAAAAAAGTATGTCACTGCACATTCTTCACGAAAGCGTCCTGCAAAGTTAACGAAATCTCAAAATCATTATTAGCAACACTATTACTGCAATACGTAACAAAGGTAGAGTATGTCAACGCATTGTTATTTCAAGCGGCGCAATAATAAGTTTAGTTATGTAGTCTTGTAGCGAGTAGCAGATCCAATGTCGCAGTGTATTGGTCGCGATAGGCCTCGAAACTCAATTGTTGGCAGTACAGGTACCACCTCAAATATTTGGCGGGCCGGATACCGGGAATGTCCGGCCAGCTAAGGCGGGCCGGTTTGCTGGTCTGCAGTACAGCTTCGTCGATTACTGTAAGTTGTTTAGTTAGTTAGCTTTATATTCCATGTGTCTTTCGCACGATAAATCGTAATGATGTGGATCGAGTCATTTTACATACGCATCAAAAGTTAATTTTTAAATACGGCTACATGCTGAACACTTGTATAATTATTTTCTTTACAAAATTATCTATACGGATGTGACTTAGTAATTCCCATCCGCTACCTTTTACACATTACCGTGATAGAAATTGTTCTGTGGAATAGAAGGAGTTGTCAGGGAAATTTTTTCCAGATAGTTTTCAAATTTAACTTTGATATCTGTCAGGCATTTTATATCGCTGGGTATGTTACCTAAAATTTTATTTTCGTCTCCTAAGAACGACCTTAATATGTAGTAATGAATTCCATTTTTCCTTGTAATTATGTACATCATTGTTCCTTTTGAACTGAAGTGGAATAATTACAACAAACAACATGAGGGAGTAAACATACTGTGAAGCAGCTATCAGAATGAACAATTCCTTAATCAGATGTCTACAAGATGATCTTGGGTGTGTACAACGTGTTACTTTTACAACACGTTTTTGAGGAATGAGTACTTTCAAATTAAAGATGAATAACTCCAGAACTGTAGTGGAAATAGTTGTGGAATGGTCACCCTGCACATAAGAAGCAGCAAAAAGAACTACTGAAGGGAATCCACATGAGTCGATTTGCGAGCCAGTTTTTTGTGATTTCACGATCATAATTGTCTTGCAGCCTCTTCGAGGCAGTGGATGATGTCGATGAGGTGGTGATCACAATTTACGCACTGTTTGTGCGTACATTCATTGTTTGCTTACTGTGAAACTAAACGCACCCAAAGTACTGTATGTGTTTTTTGTAATCTGACTGAAACGTGCATTATTGGTATTAAGTTGTTAAGAATACCACAAGGCGGTGTAATGTAAATGTCCTAAAACATAACGACTTTTCGTTTTGTAAACAAGTTCAGACAATAATCTTCCTGTAACACCTCCAGCTGATGATGAGCCT
This sequence comes from Schistocerca piceifrons, assembly GCF_021461385.2. Classification (NCBI taxonomy): domain Eukaryota; kingdom Metazoa; phylum Arthropoda; class Insecta; order Orthoptera; family Acrididae; genus Schistocerca; species Schistocerca piceifrons. The sequence goes on along the minus strand of NC_060144.1, from coordinate 529,586,440 downwards.
GCAGTTAGCAGACAATAAATCCGTACGGATTCAAAAAGCTTCTCTTTGCTTATTATACCTACACAAACTGGCAGTTTAAATCACAGTCGCAGTCCTGCACGATGGACAGAATGAATCTGTCATTTGTCAGATTTTTCACCAGCTGTTTATTTGTCGCATTAGTCATCTACTGGTTTAGGTTATCAACCATCACCCAGAATGTCTATCAACATCAACATAAAAAAATTATGAAAGTGTAATGCATACAAAAATAGCAAACCTCAACAACTATATGGGCTCAAAATTTTACTTGTATACTTAGAGGGTACAAGGCAAGGGTAAAGGCATCCCACATTCCTTCGAAGCTGAACAATATCGAAATTATCCAGTGAAATTGCACAAACACTTGAAGTAATTTACCTTAGAATACTGACAGTCATATCAAAGGTAAAATAGACAGACATCACAAGAAAAGTTAGACGAACATTTACTGGAAGAATCCCTCAGAGGGGCAAGTTATATCAAAGATAGTACATGTGTACAGCGTAGGTAACATAACAATATATTTTCTCATCAGTGGTAAAATGAAGGAAAAGAACAGCTCTAGCAACGTCTTTGACTGAACGAACACAAAAACAGAGAAACGTTAGTAGTGAAAGTTACAATAAAAACAATTGCAAGATAAAAGTTGAACCGAACGTCAGTGAAATCAAATATGTTTACAAAAACAGATATGTGCACTTGGTTCATGGTACAGAACAAATTACGTAATAAAAGCAATAATATTAATGTTATAGGTAACATCGAATTCCCAGCTGTACTTCGCTTGCAGCAACACCCCTTATAAAATAATACGTGTCAGACGGTATAATTTGAGAAGCATCTTGTCTGTTTTTTATTAAGTAATGATATTTTTTCAGAACAGGCTGTGTCCACCATACTAAATAGAAACATACAGTGGTATACAATTGTGAACAACGTTCCAAGATGATCAGTCCTACAGATGCAGGTAATTAATAAGAAATGTCAACATGTAATTATCTAGTGACAACCCTAAAGTGACCTATATCGCATACTGTAAGGGCTATTCTTAAATGTCAGACGACAATCATCAGATAAGTAAATAGAGATTACCAAGGGGAGACATGTAAAGCCAATGACATAGATGGCTCTTAGGAGGCTAGTATCCCACATACAAGAAATTACTGTTATAACAACGCACGTTAGTAGTCAAAAACTATGTGTTGCTCGGTATGGTACATATACAATGCCAGAAACCACCTAGGCATCAGGTTACACATCATCGTCATTAACAGTTATGGATATACTGAATATTAATGATTATGGCATAGCATTGACATCGATTTCTAGGTTGCCATTGTAGAAACAGCGTACAATCATATAATACACCGCTGAAAAGTTGATATTAAAACAGTCTATGCCTAGAAATACTATAATCATGGTTTCTACCTATTTCAAAATAACAAGTAATAGCGAGGAACCCTCTCAGATTATATATAACATATACTGGCTATGGGTGCTGGTATCATTAGTGTATAATACAAAAAGGCTTTAATTATTTCAGAGTTGGTTTTGTGACCTAGGAATTTTGCACCCATGTATTTGTTGGAGTTCACTGTTTTTGTATGCATTGTACTTTCGTAATTTTTTAATACTGATTTTGATGTACTCCCTGGATATGGTTAATAACTGAAACCAGTAGATGAGAAATGGTCAGCCTATGGTTAAAATGCATTTAGCAAAATAGTTTGGGGATTTTGAACCTCACCTTATGGAAACATTGCATTTGTCAGATTTTCTCATTTGCTAACCGTATCGTCGCTAAAATGATTCCCTTCTCGTCTCGATTTCACTTATATATTTTCCTTGCCCCGTCGCGCAAAGTCATCAGACGGCATTCAGTTTCACATTATGCTGTGGTCATAATGTTCTGTCTGACTGGTGTATGTTAGAAACATCCACCAAAAAACTACAGGCATCTTCCTAAGTATAAAGTTGGATGTAAGGTATCATGGAAATGGACGAGTCACAATATAAATAGTAATGAGAATCTTGCACCAATGCGTTAAGGTCGAGTCTCACTTGCGATAAAGGGAGGGATGCAGAACAAGAGTGCGCTGGTGATATTAGGTGGAAATCAACGTAACACATTCTCGCGTGTATTTCATTTCAAATGACTTAGGTCAATGGCTCGTACAACCAAGTACAGCACTGAGAAACATGAGGATTAGTTCATACATAGGACGTTAATCCACTGAAATTTTTAAAAGTTTTTGTTTGCACACATTTTGTTTTTGTAAACATATAGTCGCAGACCTTTGTGGTAACCGCAGTTAAACTTTCCACAAACAAAAAGACTGCACAACGAATCAGACGATAAGCACAAAAGTGTCATTAACATCCATTTTCAAAGACTAATGATTTTCTAAATACATTTATAGGTTAGGTAATTCAAAGTCGGAAGTAATCACAGTGTAAAGTAATGAATGATTTTGAGTTGTGGCGTCTTCTTAGTTTGTTTTCCTATATTTTACAAACTACAATAAATAATGCAGGGTGGCGTCGTCAGTTGCAAATTAATTTTACGAGGGTTTCCCAGAGGGTAATGCACCGCATTTTTTTCTTCAACAATTCTTTATTAAACATAATGAGAATTCCACACACGAAAGAATGGTATTTTAAACAGACACCCTATTTTTCCACATAATCTCCACCCCATTCTATGACCTTCCTCCAGAGCGAAACAAGGGCGTGTCTGCCCTGTCGGTACGAATCCACGTCCTGGTGGTGGAGCCAGTGATTCACTGTGTGAACCTCCTTCGCTGATTGACAGATGCAGCGCCAACTGCCGAGTCGTAATGCGTCTGTCCTCGCGAATGACAACATCAGCTCGCTGCAACATGTCAGGTGTGAAAGCCGTGGATGGTCTCCCCGACCGCTGCAAATCGTGGAGCTCCGCTGAACCACCTTCTGATCACCTCACCCTCCTTGCCCAGCGACTAACTGTACTTCTGTCGAGAGCAGACGTTCCATAGACTTTGCACATGTGTTTGTGAGTACTCCCAACAGTTTTTTTCTCTGCAGTGAGAAATTCAATGACGGCACGTTGCTCGTAACGTACATCACTTTCAGACGCCATTTTGAAAATATCCTGCAGCTACGCTATCTGTCGGAAGTGACGGAAACTCGGCGCGCCCACTCACGAGACTTCAAATAATTCATACGTGACGTTTCGCATTCGTAGCGTTGTATTCGGCTGAGAAAAAAAAATGCTATGCATTACTTTTCGGCATCCCTCGTAATTTGGAGAATATATGAAGTTCACATAGATTTTTCATTTTATTGGCAGCCATGTATCCTGCTGTTAATCTATTAGTGGTAACAATAACCTTACACTTAAGGTCACAAATAAGGAAGCACATGATACGAGGTTTGTGCTGTCGGTAGCCCAGTATCAAATTCCTTTGAAGTCAATGTCTTCATTATGCAACGGTGGTCATACTTTTACAACACCAAACGCAGATAGTCTTCAGTAATTACTACAAGTTGCTGCACCGTTTTACATCTTGTTCAGCGCATTATTTCCCCTTATGCCAATGTGATCCAGTTTTTTTGTCTAATTTTCTGACTGCTTTGGTGTGGCCGCCACGAAATCCTCTCTTGTGCCAACCTCTCCATCGCAGAGTAACCTTTGCATGCTATGTCCGCAGTTACTTGTAGCTTGTATTCCAATCTCTGTCTTTCTTTAGAGTTTTCACCCTCTTTACCTTCCACTGGCAACGGCCTTGCCGCAGTGGCTACACCGATTCCCGTGAGATCTCCGAAGTTGTGCGTGGTCGGCACTTGGATGGGTGACCATTCGGGCCGCCACGCGCTGTTGCCATTTTTCGGGGTGCACTCAGCCTCGTGATGCTTATTGAGGAGCTACTCGAGCGATTAGTAGCGGCTTCGGTCAAGAATACCATCATAACGACCGGGAGAGCGGTTTGCTGACCCCACGCCCCTCCTATCCGCACCCTCCGCTGAGGATGACACGGCGGACGGGTGGTCCTGGTAGGCCACTCGTGGCCTGAAGACTGAGTGCTACAGTGCTTACCTTCCACTAAAATCATGGAAGTTATTTCCTGGTGTCTTGATATAAGCCACATCATTTTGTCCCTTGTTCTTGTCAGTGTTTTCCATACGTTGTTTGCTTCGATAATTCTGAGGAGAACGTTCTCATTTCCTACCTAATCAGTCCAGCTAATTTTCAATATATTTCTGCAGACCACATCTCAAATGCTTCGATTCTCTTCTATTCCGTTTTCCTGCAGTGCATGATTCACTGCCATACAGTGCTGTGCCCCATACGAACATTCTCAGAAATTTCTTCCGAAAATTAAGGTTTACGTTTAATACTTGTGGACTTCTTTTGGCCAGGAATTCCCTCTCTGCCTGTGATAGTCTGCGGCCTATTATCCAATGTAAACAAATCGATTTTTGGAGCTGTTGAGCTCTAATGAGATACTTCAGGAAGTGCTGTGCTTCACTCCGTAGTCTACAGTTTACGTCGGGACTGCCTTTGCAAAGGAAAACAGAACACTCGCGGAATCAGTACATATTAGAACTCGGTTGACTTCCAGTTCTGTAGCATAACAAAATGGCCTGTAAGGCAGCGAGTGACTCAGCTGTTAGTGGGTTTCTGTGGGTAGCAAGAAGAATCGGCCATGTCCTGTTGCCTCATCACAGATAGTAGCCCCCTCTGAGACGCCGGATGTTTTCGATCCGTACGTAGTTTCAAACGCGTGTGTTCCAGATACTTGTAACAAGAAGGAACTGACTCGACACAGGTGGAAGCAACTTGTTACGGCAAATGATGACAGCTTAGTAACGGCTTCTGTGGCCGATGTCGACGACGAGAGCACGTTGGCCAGTAGTCGTCTGGTGGAGAGAAGTATTGTGACGAGACGTGCCAGAGCGGTGAGCGTGTCATCGCCGCCGTGCAGTTGGCCGGCTCGGCGGTGTGTTTGCTTATTGCCTGTCGCCGGCCTGCGGTTTGTCGCGTCGCGTCGTGCAGCGTCGCGACGCCGCTTCCTGCGCCTGCCTGGACGCTATTGGGGTCGTGCCGCGCGTCATCACCTGATTTTGCGCTGCCCGGACGCCGTAAATGTTTAGAAACACCGTCGCCGCCGCCGCACAATGTTTTGCGCCTGGCGCTGCTACGGGCGGTTATGGCGCGCCTTCCCTCATCCGAGCACCGCGATCGGCACAAAACAAACGCTGCGGCGACGCGGCGTTTGTTTACGCTGCGAGTAGGTATTCCGATTACTACCCGGCCTTGGTTGAGTGTTTCAGGCCCACAGCTTAGAGCAAGCTTGTATATAACGGACGGAGGAGGGGGGAACGAATGCACTGCGCGTCCGCATTCCTTTGGGAATCCTGTCAGACAGTGCGACCAAACGCGCTCAATGTGTCTTGTCAAACTTTGCATCCGAAGGCGTCAGAAACAAAGCGGGAAGGCAATAAGAATAACATAAGATGCTACTTCTTAGCAAAGTGAGACAGCCAAGACGGAATAAAGAGTGACTGTTTTAGCATTAGCTCAGTGAATGTGTTTGTGCTATAACTGCGCTCTACGAAATCTGGGGGTAGATAATTTTGGCACAGTACATAAATGACGTAGGAAGTAGTAGGCTTACAGGCAGTGTTCGTTGCATTGGGCGGAAAGACACATAAATCAATGCGTGGACACGAACTTTGATCCGACGACTTCTGTTTGGTATTTGTTTGTTTGTTTTGCACACAATTGTAGCCGCTTTTCATTCAGTGTTCATGCAGAGGGTACTTGTAGTTTATGTCCTTAAAAAAATATAAATTGCATTTTATAGGTAATAAAAATTAGCTCCTCGCTTAATTTCAGCGCTGTTATGTAACCAAAACGATTACTTTCGATGCAAGCACAGTTTACATGCACAAAGAGAAAAAATCTACATAGTTATTGCTGTTTTGTACTCAGTAGAACGTTCTTGACCATAATCAAAGGCAAGAATTTCCTATTACTATTGATACGTGCGAAACATCTTTACAATAACAGAAAATTTTCATATAAACTAGTAGGAAGCGATGTTCTTTTTTCTTCGCTTTCAGTATACCTTATTTTGCGGAAATTGGGTTTTCTACCGCTGTGTGATAAATATGCACTTTTTTAAAAAAAATGGTTCAAATGGCTCTGAGCACTATGGGACTTAACTTCTGAGGTCATCAGTCCCCTAGAACTTAGAACTACTTAAACCTAACTAACCTCAGGACAACTCACACATCCATGCCCGAGGCAGGATTCGAACCTACGACCGTAGCGGTCGCGCGGTTCTAGACTGTAGCGCCTAGAACCGCTCGACCACCACGGCCGGCTGCACTTTTTAAAATTTTTACTACAACGTACCTCTGTTTCACGTTAAAAATCAACAATTTTCGAGTAAAACCTGCATTAAACACGGACTCTTTCAATTCTGCTATAAATACTGTTTATTATTAAGTATCGGTATGAAACAGGATAACTTCATAGAACGAAAATTTCCGCATGGTACGGGGTCACTTTATATATTCTCACTCGGTTTCTTAACGATTCGCCCTTTCCGGTTTTTAGGCGAATCTAATAAGAAGCTGATCACAGAGGCAAACAAAACAGTCAAAACGGGGTACACGAATTTCGGTTACGATCTTAACTCGTCAAAGCTGTTAGAAAAACGCCGGCCGCGGTGGTCTAGCGGTTCTGGCGCTGCAGTCCGGAACCGCGGGACTGCTACGGTCGCAGGTTCGAATCCTGCCTCGGGCATGGGTGTGTGTGGTGTCCTTAGGTTAGTTAGGTTTAAGTAGTTCTAAGTTCTAGGGGACTTATGACCTAAGATGTCGAGTCCCATAGTGCTCAGAGCCATTTGAACCATTTTTTTGTTAGAAAAACGACCGTACTCTAATATTACGTATGACAGTCTATGGCAGCCTACGGTAGATTTACTGCTCTAGTTTGTGACCACATATGCTGTGATACTACAAAAAAGAATCAACAATAGTTATTCAGTTACACTTTTTGTATTTTACAAAACATTGGCGACATTGCTTCCCCTTCAAATTAATGCCAATCACACATACTACTTGTCGACTATTACATCCATTTACGAAAACAGTTTTGAATGACGTGGGAAGATATTTCTTATAGTACATCCGTCTATTTTTGCTTCAGCTCTTGTATGGCTTGAAAAGGCGTCACGACGAGTCCTTTCTCATTCTTAGGAGCAGTAAAAAGCCACAAGTGTCCAGATCCGATGACTATGATGGGCCGCAGTCAGTTTGATTGTGGCCAAATGCTGCATGGGACTCACTGCTGTGAGATTGGGATTGCTGTGACAATGGCCTGTGGCGCTGTGACAAGAGACAGTTTGTATCTATGTAGTCAAACGATACGTTGCTAAAATTATGTGCATCACATTTCATTGCAGCTGCTTGACCGACTAAGCAGTGGCCTCTGAGTAAATGACAGTTTAAGTGTAAGATGGTCATTAACAAGAAGTGGAGGCGTTCACAAATAGTTGAACGTACAAGTCTAACTTCGACTGAAGTAAATATTGTGGTGTACTTATCAAATTAAGACAGCAGAACTACATTAGAGCACCGACAATCACAGACGTAAAGACTGTAGTATACGCACTTAATTAATACAGCAGTCCGACGACATGCAGAACAAACTGGAGGAATGCAAGTTTCCTGCGTGTAAACTACTCAAATGAGCATCAGCGAAACTAAAACAGTCGTAACAGAACGTAGCTGAATTAAATGAGGCTGTGCCGAGGGAAGAAGGGTAGGAAATCAGACATCGTAAGTGGGACTGTAGATCACCCTATACATAAGAAAAACATGTGTTACCTTCAGTTGTCAAAATGCAACACGGTAGCTTATCTCTGTAAGCTTAAAGAAATTTTCTTATGAAACCAGAATGAAAACAGCTGATAGATATCTCCTAGCACACTTCTTCAGACTAAGAAAACGATAGCTACACAAGAAAATTCAAACAGGTATTAAATAACAGAGAAGACTAAAGACGGTACGGCCAACCGCAGAGGTCGCTCCTACGTTCTCACAACACGAAATTTATTTCTGCTCAAAACAGAAAAAATAGTTATCTGGCACTTGTCTATCAAGAATGATCTAAAAGAAAAAAAACTAAAAAAAACTAAAAAGACAATGACCGCTTTGCCTTCAGAACATTCTTCATTTTTTACGCGTTTCTAGCAGAGAATCAGAAACTTATTCAAAAGTGACAGATATTGATGTGAAGAATCTTGGTTCGTAGGAAAACGGACTCCAGTCATAATATCAAATGAAGCCTACTATATAGTCTAAAGAAATAAAAATAATCACATGTACTTGAACGTCTTTAATATGGCGTAGGTTGACGTAGCAGGTTCAAGTGCTTGTAGGCTGCAGTAGTCATCTGAAGATGACTGGGCTAGCACAGGACCGAGCAGCATGGAGAGCTGCAGCAAACCAGTCTTCTGACTGAAGACCACAACAAGACAAGCGACGTTAACGCATATACACAATAAAAGCGACAACGCGCTTATACTGAAAGCGTCCCACTTCCTATCAAAATTCAAACTGAGTACCTAACTGGTTTGACTTCAGTATTCATGCCCTACAAATGTTCCACTTCTCGAACAAAATTTTGACCCATGAATGAGAAACAACACGACCTGACATCAGTTCACGAAAACATTGTGCAGTAGGTAGAAATTTCATGACGCAACGGAAAACACTGTATAATGGAATCTAGCAGATGTGCCCAAGTAATGCTAGAGCATGACTAAGACATTCGTTGTTCAAAGTTTGAATGCGTTCTTCATTATAGAGATAACGTGTACGATGCAAGACACAGACTGTACTTAGTATGGCTTAGCAGTAACAAGCATGAATCACAAGGCCACTCTCAACATGTTCAACAGCTCAAACGTGCCATATACTTGCTGTATTTTGCATGAAAAAGATCTAGCGATGGTAGTTTATTGATGTGGTGGTTCTGCTGAAGCCAGAATATACTCAGAGGACCGTGCTCGGATCAACTACGAACTTGGACACAGGGTAGGTGAGCACACGGGAACTGACTATGAGTATCTTCAGGATAAAAAATAATTTGAAATAACTTTCGATTGTTAGTTAATAAACAAACACGAAAACTCAGTAATAAAATGACATATGACCTCCAAGGAACCACGTGGTAATACGATGCCACATGAGAGCTCATATAGTCTCAGATATCCGTGATAGTATTAAATAAGTGTGAAAGTACTGTGAACCATGGACTATCTCTACAGATAACTCAATGAAAGACTACCATTAATCCTTGTGTGTAGAACAGTCTCAATCGGAACAGGCTTATGGTTCAAATGGCTCTGAGCACTATGGGCCTTAACTGCTGAGGTCATCAGTCCCCTAGAACTTAGAACTACTTAAACCTAACTAACCTAAGGACATTATACACATCCATGCCCGAGGCAGGATTCGAACCTGCGACCGTAGCAGTCGCGCGGTTCCGGGCTGAAGCGCCTAGAACCGCTCGGCCACCGCGGCCGGCGGAACAGGCTTAACCTTGGTCACAAGAAAATATCTGTATAGTTCAAACTCATGTAACAGAAATGAGGAAGATCAGTTAACGTTCTCTCGCCACGGACTCCCGAATGTCGCAGCCTAGAAATGGCCATCTCAGCAGTACACGAGACAAAGACTTTTGAACTTAACCAAATGAACCATGTTTGCTGCCGCAGCGTCCACACTAAGAGTAGTGTACGACTAGGCTCCAGCGGTCAGCGAAAGAGAAGCGATGCTTTTGTCTACCCTTCCGAAAGATATACTAATTTCACTTGACGCTTACTGTGGAACGACTTTAAAATGGCGTCAACTTTTCCACCACTTTTGTCGACTGCTATCGATTGTTGTCGTTGCACTGAGTTTTACGGAAGTAGGCATGTGAAGTGGGAAAGTAAATTTGGTTGAGGTGTGGGGGGTTCACTGGACCTTCGGTTTTTAATCCGACTGATGAGTATATTGCGTAAGGTATGGCCGCAAAGGCAATTACATGCGATGACGTATTCGAATTAATTGTACTGTATATGTTGATTCATCCGTGGTATGTACAACATCCATTCTGTTATCCAATTTTATTTCCAGAACATAATGTGCTCTCCGTAACTGAGTAAGTAATGACGTATTAGCACACGTACTCCAGAAGCACTGCATGTAGAAGCCAAAAACGCTTTTGACTGCTTTGGCAGAAAACTAAGCAACGAAATTTGTTATGAAGCATACATTTCAGTCTGATTAAAATACGGATGTTGTCACACAGATCTGGCAATTACATATATTTCCGAGTGAATGTACGAAACTATGTATATCAGCGCATAGTTTGTAATATTCATTTTCATGTTATCTCCTCAATTTTCAGGAGACCATTCTTGAAACCAATTTTTCAATATTCCATGTCATGTTCACAAACTAAAACGTATCACTCGTTCGAGAAAGAGCTCTCTTATGTGTATATAACATTGAGTATTACAGAACATACTTCTCTCAAAGTGAAGATAAAGTCCCAGAATATTTTACAACTCTGAAGGTGTATGAAAAATACTTTAAGGTAGCAGGCAGCGAACCTACTCATTTCGACGAATTAAGTCCATGTCTCTAATCACAACACTATAGTAAACTCAAGCAACATCTTTCATTTTAGGATTTCATCTTTCACCCTCACCCTCACCTTATAATTTGTACGAGGGCTGTTCGGAAAGTAAGGTCCAGTCGGTCGCGAAATGAAAACCACTGCGAAAATCAAAAATGTTTTAGTAACAACAGCTAGCTACACCTTCCAGCCACTTCTCTACATAGGCGCAGCTCCGATATAGACGTTTGTCGTAGCGCTGTACCAACTTTCAGTTCCCTCGCCACAGAAGGGAGCCTCCTGTGCTTTTCGTCAATTCTCTAAGCTGTTCCACAGTTCGTTGTCATTTCAAGAAAGTTGTCGTCATAGCCAGTGTTTCATGTGGGCAGAGATTAAAACGAGAGAGCCACGTCCGGGCTGTATGGTGAATGACCAAACACTTTCCATCGAGAATGCTGCGGGAGCGTCCTCATTGCCCTGATAGCGTGCGGCCGAGATTTGTCATAAAGAAGGAAACGCATGACAGTTACGTTATGTGGGCTGCATGACATCAGGCGAAATCTCTCACACCTACTCATACTTGGCGGGAGACACTATTTTCTGGGCACCTTAACGTGCTCACTGGGCGCTCAGAACCGTAAAGAGTGACGTAATGAGATCGACAGGAGTGGTAGAGACACTACTCAACAGATATGTGCAAAGATTTTCTTTTCGCGCTTGATGGGACCTTACTTTCTGAATAGCCCTCGTACTACAGTGAAGTGCTCGTGACAGCACACATACCCAGTAAGTAAGTAAAGACGACGAAATCCAGTATGGCGTCTCCAAAGTTCTTCATCTGTCGTCTGCGGTCAATTTTTAGGCTCATGTCGAGTTTTGTGGAAGACAAGTATTTTGACGTCACTTCTCAGTAACTTTAAAGCTACAGTAGCTTCTCTGCCCCCTCCCCCCCCCCCCCACACGTCACTGCCAAGCTTATTTAAGTCTTAACAGCCAGGTCACTTGATTGATCAGTACGGTTCCGTCTCTGAGTATACCATACAAATGTGCTCCTATTACGGACCCACAGATATGACTCTCCTAGCAGACGAGAACAGTGCATAGATAGTCTTTGCATCTTGCTAGCGATCTGCAACTCGCTTAGTGACATTCAACGTGAAAGACCGTTTCTAACAAATGCCTTTCATTATACTGACGTCAGTTTTGAGCAGTTTTCTATGATATTAGTGAAGTGATAGGAGGGGGGAGGAATTAGTAAGGTGCTGGGCCAAAATTACATTGCATATTTTTCTTAAAATAATTGATTATACAGAAATTCAAACTTCAATAGTAAAACCCAGAAATCTAATTTTAATTTTAACAGAATGAGTAACACATGCTGTATACTTCATATTATAATTTCTGACGGCATCATGCCACAAGAAATAACACTTTAACAATTTGATGGTGATCCACATGAAACCAGGACATAACCAGGAATTTTGCCCACTGACTATAGCTAAGGAAGGGAGAAGGTACCAAAACTCAAATGAGTTTCAAAGACTATAGATAAGAGCTGTAAATTACAGATCCACTTGATACTCAAGTTAAGCCTTGAACTGAGCACCGCAGCTGTGCTTGCGAAATTTTCACCTAATTCAGTTACAATGCCTCTACCTTATCAAGCTAATATGAATTTGCAACTGTAATATAAATTACTGAAGTTAATAAATGGCGTTATGCTAAAGTTCAATGCAGCGAACAAATTAAAAAAAACAATACACAACAGTAATTACACAACTTCAAATAGTAATCATCTCTTAAAATTCTAAGCCTGAGTTCATTCTTTCAAGAATGTTATCTATCTTTAGGAACCAATTTACTATAATATAAGGCGCGCAGTTCAGTCAGACAGTTCAGGAACAGTAATTAAGGCGTGGGACTAAATAACAAATTATTGCAAATAATAGTCACCACAGAACACAGAATTCGGATAGTGAAGTAATAACTATAATTGACTTACTTACAACGGGAAGAAAAATTTTAAAAAAACTGGCTGCGTAATATAAAAACCCAGCTCCAAATAGTAACAGAGAGGTAAAAGCCCTACTGTCTAATGGCAGTCACCAATTTACCCTTTAAAACGCTTTAAACAGAAGAGAAAATTTGGACTGAAGTACCTGAAACATAAGTTTGTTACCACAAGCAACCCACATTCGTAACACATCAGGAAAAGCATTTATACCGTAAACAAGGACCGAATTAGTGATATCTCTTACACACCATAGATACTGATTTATAACTTAACAAATAGCGACCGCCTTTTGGTCAAGACACTATTCAAAACTTTACAGGAGAGGAAAACACATTACTAGGCCTTCAGATGTAACCAGGGCGGGGCAATAGCATAATAAGCACAATAATTTTTACTGGTTTCTGGAGGAACCAGAAGAAGAAAGCTATTGCACCATAGCTCATCTCCCAAGTCCAACTAGAAATAACATCGTGGTCACAGGCTACCAGCGTGAAGAAGAATGGATAATATTCGCGTAATAGTCTGCTACAATGTCATCAGCGGATAGCGAGCTCCATAACATACAGCGCCACAGAATTTCAGAATACTAAGCAACTCCTTGACTTGTTCTTCAGGGTGCTGACACAGCCCTTCGAGATATACATGCGTCTAGCAATCGCAAAGCGTCCCACGTTGTTACTCAAGTGAAAGCTACATTGAACGCACCGCAGCCGACTGCCACAACACTCCATGTCACTCCCGGCGCCTCAGCCACCAGCCAATCCAATCACTGCAACAACGCGCACGGCTCCTAATGGCCTCCCGCTCTCTGCGCAAGAAACCCTCTGACGGGAAGCTTCGAGGGAACAATTGAACCAACGAAGGATGTAGAAGATGCAGCAAGAGCCATCACAAAAACGATTTGCTGCAAGCTACCTGCGGACGGCTCAATTAGAACCTTCTGACATTCGCAAGCGAGAGGGTTGCAATATATGTATTAGGTTGGTGCGTAAGTTCGTAGCGTTTTTGTTTTGCATCTTGGTATTCCGGTTGCTGTGGGTCTATTTATCGACTATTGATTATTTTATTTGTAGTTTACTTCTGCTGTTTGAATATACATACTGTCATTCTGTTATTTGTATCAGTCTGGAACCGCGCAAGCGCTAAGATCGCAGGTTCGAATCCTGCCTCGGACATGGATGCTTGTGATGTCCTCAGGTTACTTAGATTTAAGTAGTTCTAAGTTCTAGGGGACTTATGACCTAAGATGTTAAGTCCCATAGTGCTCAGAGCCATTTGAACCATTTTTGTTATTTGTAGATAGTGAGAAGAGCTGTGGACGTTATAAAATGGAGTGCCTGGAGGGGAAAGCGGAACATTTCCGACATATTCTTCTGTTTGAGTTCAGTAGAGGTATGACAGCAGCGTAGACAGCCAGAAACATTTGCATATCGTGTACGGGGATAATGTCTTAGGCAGTGCACTACAAGAAAATTGCTTTCTCGTTTTTACGAGGTTCGTTTTGACATTAGTGATTTAGACATTAGTGACTCTCACGCTCAGTAAGACTGTTAAATCCAGCCTAGTTGTCAAATAAGGGGTGTGTAGGAAACATGCTTTCTCGGTCACTAGACAACATTCAAACAACTCGTATTAATGAGTATTATTATAAAACGAAAAAAATAGAGTACTTAACTTTGTGTTACACAGATTTATCGCAAACAAAGAGCGACGGACAAAATAAGAAATCTCTTCAGTATAATTATTCCCATGTCCGTGGTGCATAGACATTGCAAGCAAGTGATTAGAGTTGACGCTTCTATCCAAGTTGCTTGTCTTGAAGCTGCTGTAGAACTCTGGGGCAATCTGTCGGCCGTGCTACTTATTTTAGCGTAGGGGCCGCTGCTGTCCCGTTGTCGTCTTGGAGACGGGTCGGTGAGTCTGATATTGGCTGACACCTTCTCACATCCAACTCTTCTCTATCGTTCCCGAATGGCGTGCCGGCACTTGACTTTACGCCATAACAAAGACTTTCGTGGTTTGATGAAGATCATTTAACAATCTAAAATGATTCGCGATAGTGAACACGAGAACGGTAAAATGTGATAAACTTCGATCATTCCATCATTGTGCGACATTTGCATGCAATGGGGTTCGGATGTGTGAGTACCACATGCTCTAAGCCAAAATCATAAAAATCAGCGGGTAGCCATAAGTGAAACTTTGCTTGCTCGTCATCAATTGGCTCGTTAACAACACCCACTATTCCTATCCTGTATCGTTACTGGTGACGAGAAATGATTTCCTTAGGTAAGATAAGGAAAAAAAAGAATGGTTGAGCCCAAAAAAGCAGCACCTCCGGTTGCAAATACCTACAAGTATCCACAAAAGACAAAGTTATGCATCTGTTGGAACAGTGACGGTGTGTTGTACAACAAATTGCTTCCCCGAGGGTTAACCATCACTGTTCAGGGTCATTGCCGACAACTGAGACGTCTTGCAGATGCAGTTCAAGAACAACGACCAGGTAGACTGCGGGACGTGATGCCACTCCACGATAACGACCTCGTGCTTTCTGCTAGACTGACAAAAAACACTATACAGGAATTGGGTTGGGAAGCCATTCTGCAGGCTCCTTATCCACCTGTATTTCCCCCCTCAGTTTTTCATTTTTCCCGCTCTCTATTGAACAACGTTCAAGGAATGAGATTTTCACTCTGCAGCGGAGTGTGCGCTGATATGAAACTTCCTGGAAGATTAAAACTGTGTGTCCGACTGAGACTCGAACTCGGGACCTTTGCTTTCGCGGGCAAGTGCTCTACCACCTGGTAGAGCACTTGCCCGCGAAAGGCAAAGGTCCCGAGTTCGAGTCTCGGTCGGGCACACAGTTTTAATCTGCCAGGAAGTTTCAACCTTCAAGGAATTTCCTTACCGGATGAAAATGCGCTCCGAACATGGCTGGATAAGTTCGTCGCCCTAGAACCACGTGATATCTACATTGGCGGAATCAAAAAGTTACCCCAGCGTCCGGAGAGATTAGTAAATAGTGTGGGAGAATACATTATTGACGGCAAAAGTCTCTGTTATGTGTATCTGTTGTTGTACTAACTTACGGAGCAACGGTAAGAACTTATACCCCAACTCTACAGGTAAAACAGCCTTTCACTGGTTTAATTTTCGACGTGATATTGTTTGCTGTCTTCAGTATTTAGTGCAGCCTCACGTTAAATGGTTATTTCCACTCTTCTAGCCTAAAAAGTATTTCCTCATTAGTCTTATACGGCGACTCTGCACAGCTGGTTCACGGACACGAGTCTTGGATGGCCGATCAGCTCTGGCAGGGAGATGGCCACCCCACCCCACGCCGGCGGCAGGCGCCACAGGGGGCCTAAGGCTTCGGTCTCCAGACCAGGCCGGGCGGCGCTGCGGTAAAAATACGCGCGCCGTCGTTTGTTGTTGCAGCGGCCGCCGTCGGCGTCGCCACCTTTGATGCCTCCACACTGTCGCCTTGTGCGCCGTAATTATGTCTGCTGACGCCTCGAGATCACAAGTGCCAGAGTACCACCCTCTCGTTTGCGAGTGGCGCTATCAGAAGAAGTTGACAGGTACTAAAGACACGTGTGCGTCTTTTATAAAAGAAGACATGCGGTATCGAGGGCGTCCGGTGTACCATATGTGCAGAGATGAAGGGATTGGCAAAGAACAGAAAGGAAGCACTGCATCAAATCAGTCAACAAAACGATTTTGTAAAAAATAAGGAAAACACACATCGACAAATCTCATCCAAAACCCCTGCGGTACCAACAAGTATCCTCATAAGTGTTCTCCGTAAATATCACGAATGGCACTACTTGTTCGTGTTTCACTAGTGAAAATATCCCAGTCATTTTATCCGTGACATGTGCACAGAAATTTTATGTTACTCAAAAGCTGATTAATATGTTGAGAGCTTCATTTAACTTGTAGATGTAGTCAACTCTAACGTTGGTAACGTTAATAATAAGATCATTAAAAATTATATATTAATACAACAAGGTAAACAATATAGGGGAGCTACTTTACTGTCATGTCATAAAAAGTCGCAGGTATTCTCTAAGTTTTAACATAAGTATACAGGTATTCTTCCGTATTTCTATATAAATTCCTCGACAATTTTGCAAAATGCAGTTAAGAATGCACCCCATCTCCCACAGATAAGTGATTCTGGTGCGTTGACATCGTATGGCATGTCCTTATACACCGTCCGGTCACATTAATGTGATCACCTGTCAGTAGCCTGAATAACCAACTTCTGCAGCGCGAACCGCTGCGAGAAGTGCAAGAAGAGACTCAGTGAGGTGGTGGAAGGTAGCCTACCTACACTGTGGAGCAACGCCACCGCCACATCCCTCACACCATAATGCTCCCTCTTCCAGCCTGACCCTTCCGACTGTTCAAATGGCTCAAATGGCTCTGAGCACTATCGGTCGCGCGGTTCCAGACTGAAGCGCCTAGAAGTGCTCGGCCACTGCGACCGGCTTTCCGACTGTTCAACGGCTATGTGTCCGATGGAGCATAAAACGTGATTCATTTGAAAAGGCCCCCTGTCGTCAATCAGCCAACGTCCAGTTGCGGTACTGGAGTGCAGTTTCGAGGCTTCGACGCCGATGATCAGGAGTCAGCATTAGTCCATGAACCAGGCGCCTGCTGCAGAGGTCCCTAGCAGCAAAGTTCGCTGAAATGTCGTTAAGGAGACAATGGTTGTAGCCCCTAGGTTGGTGGCCTGACTGGGCGGTCAGTTGCTCGTCGATTCTCCGCAGCCGCCGTTCACCTCTGTCATCTATGGCGTGTGAAACACCACAGTGGCCTTGGCCCCGGTTTTAGATAGTGCCATTTAGCCCTTTACCAGTGAGCTTTACCCATGGAGCCATGCGAGTAGTTCACAAACTTACCCGTTCCGGAAATGCTTCCATCCTTGGCCCGATAGCCAATAATCGTACCCCTTTGAACATCAGATAAACGCCACCGTTTCCGCTATGCAGACAAGACTCTTTTTCCGAGTCCACCCATACGCTTTATACAACCTTCACTACTAATGCTGCCACCTGCCATCTGTGAGTGTTTGCCGCACGTTGTAGTCCAACACAGGTCATGATTACATTACTGCGGCGATCGAGTATAACAACTGAAATCCTGATCGTAGAGCTACGATTTAGAAACGTACATTGTCATTTTAAAAACGCTATGCAAAAGATAAAAGACATATATTATTGTTAAGTTTTCCGTTTATTTCATTGGTTTCGCTAAGAACGACAGTCCGCCCCGGTAGCTGAGTGGTCAGCGTGACAGACTGTCAATCCTAAGGGCCCGGGTTCGATACCCGGCTGGGTTGGAGATTTTCTCCACTCGGGGACTGGGAGTCGTGTTGTCCTAATCATCATCATTTCATCCCCATCGACGCGCAGGTCGCCGAAGTGGCGTCAAATCGAAAGACCTGCACCAGGCGAACGGTCTACCCGACGGGAGGCCCTAGCCACACGACATTTCCATTTCCATTTGCTAAGAACGACCGCTACCATGAAACCTCAAAGTTGCTTTGAACAACTCGCTGCATTATTAAGTGTGGTCCTACTGGGGGTATATGCTCTTGTCTGTTACCGAACTCTCAATGGAATTACCCAAACAGTTACAGGCGGACTGATAATTTCACGTGGACTGCACACCTAGATTCAATTTGGCATTTTTCACATATACAAGTCATCGAAAGAAAGAAGCAATAGTTGAATTCTTGGACAGACTAGTTACAATCCTATGCACGCTTGAGCTTATAATCTCATACTCTCTAGGCCACTCACAGAATCTGTGGAGATAACTACGAAAATCTTCTCATAATTATCAGCCTAATTATATGAGAGTTCTAACTAGCGCTGTCACGCTCGATATGAGGTCAGAGTGTTAACTCCAGATGCTAGAAGTAATTTGTAATGTGTTCTTTTGGCCAGGGGAAGGAGAGTTCGTTCGAAAGTTCTTCGTCACCAGACAATGGCCCTACGTTACGAATTAAATTTTGAAACCTGTACTGCGATCGTGTTTCATGTGTCAGATATTGGATGGGGACACTGAATGAATTGTCGCCCTTGATGCTGTCTGAGGGGAATGATCTGTATGCGACTCCGTCTTCGATCCCATCTCTCCCCATCAACGATCGGAGCGGGCATTCTTTTTCTTCGTCTCTCTCTTTTCCCTTTCGCCGTTTCACTACGGCGTCGGTATTGTTATACGGGTTATGGTAACGCTAGTGACAAGTGGTTGCCAGATGCCCTTCTGACGCAATCACTACCCCTGGAAAGGAATTTATGCACCTATCTGTCTGCGTCTACTGTAAACCTCATGGTCAAATGTGATAACGTGTTTTAAATCATTACGTAGTGCGTATTTGAGGTCGGACGGGGGTCCCAACCCTGTATTCACCTAGATGAATGTGAGAAATCGTCACAGAACTATGTCCTGGCTGGTCTGCTCACCAACCCTCGTCTTTAACGGGTGCTGTGGATTTGATCCAAGCCAGGCTCGCTTCCGCGAATCATGGAAGTGACCTGCTAACACGTTCGGCTGTCTGATTGAGTTCCATATCGAATATTAAACTCTTCGAGATATTATAATAGTCTGTTAAAGAACTGAATTTCGGCCGGAACGCAACGGACTTGTGTTCCTACCTCTCCCAGAGAATTTCCTTTCTTTCTCTTCCATTTCGTTTTTTAATTCATTGGAACCAGTCGACATCGGAGTTTTAAAACAGTACACGTGCAGTAATCGTAACGTAACTATAAACGCTGAGTATCGTTCCATAGTTGTGATCGGCCAGCAGTGGTGGCCGAGCGGTTCTAGGCGCTTCAGTCTGGAACCGCGCCACCGCTACGGTCGCAGGTTCGAATCCTGCCTCGGGCATGGATGTGTGTGATGTCCTTTGGTTAGTTAGGTTTAAGTAGTTCTAAGTTCTAGGGGACTGATGACCTCAGATGTGAAGTCCCATAGTGCTCGGAGCCATTTGAACCATAGTTGTGATCGTACATAACGTTAACCTTCTTGTCGACTGTCTTTTGTTTACCACTGCCAGCAACTACATAATAATCAGGATAAGCTGCGCATCGTATTTTTAGTAATTCATATGAACTTAAATCAATCCATTTGTAATACAGCTCAGTGAGTAGAAGACAAATGGCATTTAAGGCATTTACAAATCATCTAACTCATTGTCTCATGTCATACCGTGTTTTGTTTTTCCTGTCTCTTCGGGAAGTCGGGAATGTACGTAACCCCGATTGGCTACTAATATCTTCATCGTCATTCATCGCTAAATGCTTTATTAATTAATCTTGACTTTGCGTTCACCGGGCAGCTAGAGTGAAACTGTTTGAATGTTGCGAATGACAGCACTTGAGGACATGATGTCATAGTCCTGAAGACTACCGACTTGTGCCGATATGCATGGAACGGAACTAAAGAGCAAAGTGACACTGCTTCAGGGACAGACGGTAGCACCTGTTATTTCTATTATATCTTGTGATTTTACTATTTTGATTACAAGAAACTATGTTTTAAAAACCTAAATTTCAGAACAGTTTCTGCAGTGAATGATTTCCCGTTGTAAGTTTTATCATGAGTTTCTAAACGACGAAGTTTTTGTCGCATGGGAAGGTAGAGGGGATGGTGTAAGGAGCCTTGTATGGTTGAGAAGGAGTGTTCGGGCACCTAAAATTTTAAAAATTAAGCACTGGTCTCTTATACCATAAGTTACATTTAAAATACAACATTCACACTTACCTATGTAAATAGGCATGTCGCAGGCGAGGTATGGACGGGAGCAGGTATCGTAAAGTGGTAAGTAATCATAGAGACTTCATATTTTATAGACGTGAGTGCACTAGGAAAGGCATGCGTGGTGAAACTCTGAATTCGTTTCTTGTGTAATGCGCTTTAATTTACTTGTAGGTGAAAGTTTCTTGGTTAACCGAACAGGTATGCCGAGGGCTTCGCCATCTTATTTATTTACTTAATAGTCGCTGTTTCTACAAAAATGGTTCAAATGGCTCTGAGCACTATGCGACTTAACTTCTGAGGTCATCAGTCGCCTAGAACTTAGAACTAATTAAACCTAACTAACCTAAGGACATCACACACATCCATGCCTGAGGCAGGATTCGAACCTGCGACCGCAGCGGTCACGCGGTTCCAGACTGAAGCGCCTTTAACCGCACGGCCACACCGGACGGCGCTGTTTCTACAAATTAACTTTGTAGCCACGTTATCGAGTGCTGATTTTATAATTCATATTGCATTTACAACAAATTAAACATCTGCATTCATGAAACATTACGCAGATTGAATATATTTGCTACAACTGTAATAATGTATCCCAAGAGCCCTATGGCTAGGCCTTTAAATCTATCAGGATTATATTATATCACTTTGAGTGGATGTGCCATTTTATACAGGAATTGCTAATTAGTATTCCTGCTGCTTCGGCACTAAGAATCTAAAATTATTCAAGATTTGTAGAAGTATGATTTCTCACTATAAATACACAACATATGACGATTGAGCCACAACACTATGCCCACTCTCCACCGTGATAGCGAACGCCACCTAGAGACGTTGTGGGCACGAAATGCCGTAAGGGATGTGTAGGGGGCGCAACATGTATCAGTGTAAATATTTCTATTGGTGATTGAAGGTGGTGTTCCGGACAACATTACATCAGTATTTGCGTCATTCGCAGACTCATAATTAGAGATGTTACGAACTGTATGTTCTTAGTGTGGGTAACACCTCCATTCACACACGACAAGAGCAAACCATTAATGCTTTCTTTTGCCCTGGGCAGTAGGTCAGGTGTTGACGTGTGGAAGTGCGGACGCAAGTCGGTTAGTCTATATTGACAGGCGTAGTCCACTTACAAGGGGAGGCCGCCAATTGTGAAATTCAGATTCGATTCATACTGCGCATAATAAAAGCTCATGGCCAGAGGTGTAATGTGACAAAGCACCAAGATGCACTTCTCAGCCGTTGTCGAGAAAATCGACAGTTAAAAGAAACCGTTGCCGTGAAATACTCTCTACGATTAAGAATTTTATACAGCGTCGTGGCGCAGCGGTAAGCACTCGGGTTCGTAATCCGAAGGTCACCGGATCGAATCTCGCGCCATGCAATTTTTTTTATCATTAGTTTTTTGTAATTCAAAAAATAAAATAAATATATATATATATATATATATATATATATATATATATATATATATATATATATATATATATATTAATGAATATATATATTAATGAATTGCTTATGCATGTTGGTGAAGGCGGATCGCTCTCCAATTGTACCGCCTCCATTTTTCCGTTTTTTTGACAGGGTGTACCAAAGCTCTCCCGTCCGCACTGATTTTCGACGATGTTATAAGTTGCGCTAGGGACCGCATCTACCTTCTTTCGAAGTTAGCAGGCAACTACGCTGTTATGCGGCGGCTCGTTTCGGCCCATTCAACATCTGTCCTTCAAGTTTAACGATCGAGTAACGGAGTTTATATTTCATACCTGCCGCAGCAAATTTGTGTTCGTGGGGTCTCTATTCTAATTCGACTTACGCTATATGTATTCGTTTCGCAATACCGTTTCTACGTCTTCCGTTAATTATACGTGGTTAACATTATGAAGACAATTAATAACATTTGTGATATACAACTTTGTTTGCGGAAAACATAATCATGTTCGAAGTCGCCAGTTATTCCACGACAAACGACTTTCAACAACTTATTATATGCATAATTGTTGCAACTGATTGCCGGGAATTATATATATACAAAATCAGTGTGGACGGGAGAGCTTTGGTACACCATGTTAAAAAAAAGGGAAAAATGGAGGCGGTACAATTGGAGAGCGATCCGTCTTCACCAACATGCATAAGCAATTAATAGTATATATATATATATATATATATATATATATATATATATATATATATATTTGAATTACAAAAAACAAATACTAAAAAAGGGTTGCACGGCGCGAGATTCGATCCGGTGACCTTCGGATTACGAACCCGAGCGCTTACCGCTGCGCCACGACGCTGTAGAAAACTATTAATCGTAGAGAGTATTTCACCGCAACGGTTTCTTTTAACTGTCGATTTTCTCGACAACGGCTGAGAAGTGCATCTTGGTGCTTTGCCACACTACACCTCTGGCCATGAGCTTTTATTATGCGCAGTATGAATTGAATCTGAATTTCACAATTGGCGGCCTCCCCTTGTTAGTGGTGCAGTTACGACCGTGCCAAAAATTCAGGTCATAAAGTCTGTGAAGTGTTTGTGTGAATACTGTTCGACGTAGAGGAAAGGCAACCAGATGTGTAGATATTAAGGTACCAAAATTATAAGTATCTGCACCATTTACACCTTGTTCAAGCGGAGGAGAGACGAATGGGGAATCGTAGTGGAGATCCGGGCTGAAAATGAGGTAACTCACTGACATAAACGGCATTAACAAAGAAGAAATTGTTGTGCCCCATGACCGGGAACGAGCAGAGCGGCTGTTCGCGTGCTGCTGTTGTGCGCATCTATGGGATGAGGTTGAAGGGCACTCCTGTGATGTACCTGGTGACAGAGTACGACGCTGCAACAGGCGCAAGTGTTTCCGAGCACACCGTTAAGCACACGTTGTTGAACATCGGTTCCATAGCGGTTGACTCCTGCGTGCTCTCATGCTGACACCACGACAACGTCAATGATGATAACAGTGAGTATGGGATCATCGACTTTGTCGATAAATGTAAACACCAGATTGACATTTGTGTCCAGATCCAAGTGAACAGGTGCTCTCAAAAGCTGCGCTGCACCACGGACACATACCGATGGAGTCAGTATTTTGCCACGTGGGACATTCTGTACGATTTACTTGTAATATGTGGTAGTACTAGAAGGCCACGTGATGGCTGTGGCCTTCGTGAACGTTATTCTGGACCATCTACATCTCTTCATACTTGATGACTTCCCAATGGAGAGGGCATCACCCAGCAGGATAAAAGTGCTTGTAATAAGACCATAATCACGCTACACTAGTTTGACTAGCACGATAGTGAACTCAAACTGATGTCTAGCCACCAAATTTCCCTGTTCTTAGCCCGATGGAACGCACCTAGACCGCAATCCGGCGCCAGCTGTGCGCACACAAACGTACTGTAATGTAGGAGAACTGCCTGATCTGTGCTCAGAGTTCTGGTGCTACATACCTCCAGTAACTTACCAAGGATCTGTAAAGTCGAAGCTACACATAGTCGATTCAGTATTGCGTTTCACACTTGGACCATCGCGCAGTCAATTTGGTGTTTGTAATGTTTGTACTCGACAGAGAATTACTTGGGGCTGCTATTTAGTTATTTTGTCCCATATTACATTATCCTTTTCACTCTCTGTCTTTGAAACACGAAATCATTATATTTCTCTGAGCGTGAGGTAACCACTGCGACATCAGGAATGTTTCGCGGTATCGAACCGGTGGCTTCATAACCTCAGAGTGGCGCTGTGCCAATACTCAAGGGTGTATCTGGACCTGTGTCAGCATGAGCGATTTAATTTCTTGAACGTCCCGGCAGAACACAGCACTGGACGGCAGACACCGTTTCCTCAGATAAGATATAGTCACAAAAATTGTCTTCTACGAAAGATATTCGGTAATTAAGGTCCTGGACGTCGCGAAAGGTGAACGATACTGAAAATCAGATGAAGATGTTTTGGGCAGTGTCTGTAGTATGCCTGTCGATTGGGTCACCACAATTTTTTAAGCTCTGAGAAAACATTGATCACGTAAAGATGCCTAGAACAGTAGTGTTTCCTCACAAGTATGGGTGCCCGCTGAGAGGTTTCGCCAGATTTCATGCAACCTACCTGTCATGCATTTCCTTCTTCATGACAGTTTTCGACTTCACACTACAGGGGGAAGCGAATGATCACCTACCATACAGCCACAATTTGGCTCTCTCTCCGTTCACGTGAACCAGTGGCTTTGAGGAAAATATTTTCACACAGATAACGGCCTGCAAAATAGCGTAGAGAAGTGGCGGAAAGCAGAGGCCGCTGGTTTTCTATGACGAGGGTATTGGAAAGCTGGTACAACGCTACGACAAATGTCTAACTCGGAGCGGCGACTGTGTGCAGAAGTAGCTGAAAGGTGTAGCCAAGTGTTGCAAATAAAGCGGTTTTGATTTTCATTGCTATCGACCGGACCTCACTTACTGAATAGCCCTCGTATTAGTAGTCCTTTTGTCTGATTCTTAGCGTTGAGAAGGCCACGTCCTGGTTTTGATCTTGTTATACGCTCTAGTGATGTTTCTCCACCGGCACCGCTCCTTAAAAGGCGCTGGTCTATAATTTCTGATTAGCTGCTCTGACTCTTACAAACTTCACCTTCTTGTTCGAGATCTTGTACATTGATATTCAACGAATTTCGTCTCAGACATATAAACTTCTAGATTATCAAGTCGCTGCCACTTCTCCACATTATACCATACACACTCCCAGCTTAAATTCAATACACGATTCCTTTAACAGTATATGCTGACGTGCCTATCAATATAGAGTAGCCCGCTGATGTTCTAATATCGTTAAGAATACATAAATACACAGGTCATGGACTATGTACTGTCAAAGACTGTATCATTCGTTTGTTGGCGTTTTCTTGGATGCCTCGGGAAATCGCATGCAAAGACGGTAGTGGAGAGACTGGTGTGAGCACCATTCAGACCGAAACAATGCATCGTAAATTGCCGGGGGTCCCACCAACAGCAGAGGCTGGATCAGAGTTTTCAGAATTGCAGACAAATGGGATGATGTGACTCATGTATAAAAATCAAAGGCAATTTTGAAACCGCAAAATGGTTGGACACTATTAGTAATAGCTACCAAATTTCAAGCGTGACTTTGCAACGAAATCGCAGATACGTTCTGAGGTTTTTCGACTCGTTCACTCTCCGCTAAAGCGATGCTGATAATTTCCTATGAATCTCGTGATAAATCAACTGCTACACAACGTTTGGAAGGCACATTACATTTTTCGTTAATTTTAACACCAAATGTCCTCAGATAGTATTGCTTCCTACTAACTTGTTTGAGTTGACGTCATTAGGCGGTGTATCTCTGCATGCTATCGTTAAATAGAATAATGTATGTATAGAAAATTTATACCGCTTATCATTCGAAGACATTCCGAGACTCAATTTATTCATGTCGCATAAGAAACACCAGCGCAGCAACCACTGTGGCAGTTTGAACTACCAACAGAAAATAACACATGTGCATTCTATCAGTTCGTTATGAGCCGGCCGGAGTGGCCGAGCGGTTCTAGGCGCTTCAGTCTGGAACCGCGCGACCGCTACGGTCGCAGGTTCGAATCCTGCCTCGGGCATGGACATGTGTGATGTCCTTAGGTCAATTAGGTTTAAGTAGTTCTAAGTTCTAAGGGACTGATGACCTCAGATGTTAAGTCCCATAGCGCTCAGAGACATTGGAACCATTTAGTTCGTTATGAGCAGGCAGTGGTAAGTAGTGGACGTGCGATCGTAGTGTGTCACAAATCACAGTGGAGCAACAATTTGAACATCTGTAATGTGCTGTTTCAGACACTTTTCTAGAACCTTTTAAAGTAGACAACAGTGTGTGCAAAGTTAGTCCCGCACGTCTTGACTCCGGAATAAAAATAACGACTCGTGGACGACTGCCGCGACGTGGCTGAAATGGAAATTGCGGACAACTGTTTTGCGTAAAAAAATCATCATGGGTGTCGAGACTTAGTGTTATCAATACGAAATTAGCGCAGAACCTCAAAGTTACGGAATGGATCTTCGATGATTCACCAAGACCGATGTAGGTGCGACTGTGATGCGAGAGCTGAATGACATTACAAACAAGAAGTCTCTTCACAGTTGCACCTGGTTGTATGAACGCTCTGTTCTTTTAACTGGAGTGTGCGGGGCGGGGGGGGGGGGGGGCGGAGGGGGAGGGGGAGACTATAGAACACCTGAAGCATCAATACCATCATCTTCACTTTTCTCTATTTTCTATTAATCCAGTATTGGAACTTCTTGTACCGAGGAGGTGTTCGCCACTGACAATTACTATCCGACATTGCATGGTTACCATGTATGGCATTTCCTATCAAACTGCCAGTGAGAGGAGACTTGCTGAAAGCTACAGTCGTGATAAATGTCGTCAGCGCCGTGTGTGTTTGCAGGGCCCGCGGCTGGCACGCAGCCCTACCCACGAGCGACGCGCTCTGTTTGTTTGCCACGCGCTGAGCGGCGCCACGGCAGGGGTCCCTGGTTCGAGCTATTCTCAGCGGCGCCGTAACGCGACGTTACGCTGTAAACGACAGCCGCGGCTACAGCCACCGGCGTCGCGAGGGCGCCGCTATATTTAGGCGGCAGGTGCGAACACCAGACGGGCTCTTCTGCCGTTTCCTGCCCGTTCGGCCGGGTCGGTCGTCGCTCGCACCCAACCAGCGCGCGGAAGAGCTGTGTCCGGAAACGAACCGCAACGGCAAAGCAACGAAATGAGTTCTTCCTCCCTCGAAGTGTCCTGTGATACAGGGACAAACGATATTATGGCATTAGATGTGAGACGCGCAAGACACTAAAGTGAAAAGAGTCGTGGAATAGCTCCTAACATCTTGCCGGACCTCCTTCTGCCCGGCATAGTTCTGAAACAACTCGACGTGGAATTGACTCAACAAGTGGATGGAAGTCCCATGCAGAAATATTGAACCATGTTGCCTCTACAACCGTCCATAATTCGAAAGTGTTGCCAGTGCAGGATGTTGTGCACGAACTAACCTCTCGATTACGCCCCATAAATGTTCGACGAGATTCATGCTGGCCAAATCATTCGCTTGCATTGCCCAGAATTTTCTTCAAATCAATCACGAAACGCGGTGGCCCAGTGACATGACATCGTTTTTTGTGAACATGAAGTACACGAATCACAGGGATTGGTCTCCAAGTAGCCCAACATAATTAGGTCCAGTCAATTGTCGTTTCATTTGGACCAGAGGACCCATTCTATGCCATATAAACGCAGCCCTCAGCATTCTATAGCCACCACCAGATTGCGCAACCTGCTTGCACAGTCCCTTTTGACAACCTGGGTCCACAGTTTCGTGGGGTGTGTGCCGCACTTGATCCCTATCATCAGCTCTTGTCAAATGAAATCAGGACTAACCTAACCTGCCTTAGGTTTCCAGTTGTCTAAGGTCAAACCGATATGGCCACGAGCTCGGGAGGGGCGCTGCAGGCGATGTCGCGCTGTTAGCAAAGCCACTCGCGTCGGTCGTCTGCTAATTAACGCAAATATCGCTGCACTGTTCGAACGGATACATTCGTCGTACGTCCCGTATTGATTACTGCGCTTATTTCACGCAGTGGTGCTTGTCCGTAAATACTGAAGTCCTTTTTGATTACCGACATGGAGCGTCCCATGCGTCTATCTAAAACTACCACTCCGCTTTCCAAGACTTAATTTCCGTCGTGGAGTGACAATCACATCGGAAACCTTTTCATATGAATCATGTGATTACAAACGATAGCTCCGTCAATGCACTGCCCTATTACACCCTGTAGACGTGATACTAACGTCATATGTATACGTGCATATCGCTATCTCATCACTTTCATCACCTTAGTGTATCTAAGCCTTGTTTGCACTTCAGTTGAGAGTAAATGGTGATAAAGCTTGTAAGACATTCAGCAGAATACCCGGAGTTATCCAGTCCGTTGTCCCTAACTTATATTAGATAGTTGTAAAGTTATTTTAGTACTTAGCCTCATTTGCACACTTACTATCACTCCAAGAGGTGCGAAGATGTTTTACCTAAAAATATTCTTTTTTTCGTACATAATATTCCATGCATTCCTTCGTCAGTCATGTGTGAAGTAAGGGCGCATAAAACAGATGAGCACAGGCCACCTCTATCCAAGAGAAGCCTGCTAATAACAAACGCCGGCTTTAATCTGAGGAAGGAAATTCTGAGAACGGCTTTAATCTGCGGAAGAACTTTCCGAGAGTGTTCGTTTGGACACATGTAGTGACTCATGATCTGGGAAAACCGCAAGAGAAGGGAATCGAAGCGTTTGAGATATGATGCTATATAACGATACTGAAAGTTATGTTGACTAACAAGGAATTAGAAATTTGCCAGAGGATCAGCGAAGACAGGAACTTATGTAAAACACTAACAAGAAACAGGCACAGAATGGTTGGACGTGTGTAAATACATCAGAGAATGATCTCCACAGTACTAGAAGGATCTGTAGAGAGTAAAATCTGTGGTAGAAGACAGAGATCTGAATACAGCTACCAAATAATTGAGGTCGAAGGGTGCAAGTGCTACTAAGTTGGTAGAAGAGAGAAAAAATTCAGCCATGTTTGTACCATAAAGGTGCAGCTGTTTCATTTCTTATTGCAGA
Organism: Schistocerca piceifrons; assembly: GCF_021461385.2. NCBI lineage: Eukaryota > Metazoa > Arthropoda > Insecta > Orthoptera > Acrididae > Schistocerca > Schistocerca piceifrons. The sequence continues at coordinate 529,557,279 of NC_060144.1, read as the reverse complement.
GTGTTCAAATTATATTTTCTTATGTCTCCATAGTGTATAGTTTTTCTGGTGGTGTGGTCGGGTAAGAGTCTTGATGTCGATACTATAAGTATTTCATAAATTGATCGCTACGTCAAATCACGTATTTTCAACAAGCTTCACTGCGCTCAAATAGTGAACATTTGTTTGTCTATTTATTAGTTTACAGACTTACCGCAGAACCTAAGGTTTAATTAAGTTATACTCTGCTCTCTTCCGACAATATATGAGAATGTAACGGAATGTAACCAGACTCCAGCTCTGACCTGTAACACAATGATATTGTTGCGCGTGACGTCATACGTGTGCTAACTGAGAAAGGACAGAAAACTGCCAACATTTATGTTACTTCTTTATTATTTCTTCAACGTAGACTGTAGTGTCAGACTCTGAAGGGATTGCCGCATACACTGATGATTTGTGTTATTTTTGGTGTCAACCAGTTCCAGAAGACAACTGGTAATCGAAGCCATTAGTATTCTACACAGAATGGTAGGTGGTGTTTGAAAAACAAACTGACCGACAGAACAGCCTACGTATGATATTACTAAAGGGTAAACTACAGAGAAACCCAATTATGAAACTGCACAACGTAAGTATCCACAGAAAACTCTTGTCCACTGTTACACGGCTTCCCAATAACATCGAAAAAATACTGCAGAATGCTTTAAGACATAGCCTTCCAGTTCCCCTGTTAATGAAACTCATATGTGCCCTATCATATACTTAGTTTAGCAATTTAACATTGTTACAACACCAGTAGCAGAAAGTTTCTAGTCCAGCCTTAAAACATCATCATTTCACTAATTTCATCTATATTTCTCTGGTTTGTGTTTGCTAGTTAGTTGGTGATGCAATCAAATGCAATTCTCACTGCCGGGATAGCACTAGCAAGACGATGAGACACGTTGTGACAGTAATACCATATCATCTTTACCCAGGATAAAAAAAAAGAATAAGTCGTTTCGTAGTGTATTATGAAGGTAGAGTTGATGGTGATACTCGTACCTGTTCCAGTGACGTCACACCACCCGCCTTCCCCACAATCCATGTCGTGGGATGTAACCTACAGTACGTACAGCGGCAGATTTCACTTCATCCCTTCGAACACAATACTGCTTTCCAAATGAACTCTTCACAGTCATCAAGGCAAAGGAAATACACACGATGGTGACGCATTCTGGCAACATAAAAGAACGATAAAACTCATCACATTCAAGGTGCTCATGCCTGCCAGTTAAACCGACATCTCCCAGAAAACAACGCTAAAAAGCATAAACTGAAAATCAGTTATGTATCAAAATAAATAATGCACTCAGAAAATTGTTAGACACCCAAAAAGTAGCCATACGAAGTATTTGGCATATAACGGTAATTTATCTTCGCTTAGTGAGGCCTGTGATGTTAGACGGACACTTAATTTTGCCGCAAAATATATTAAAAATGAATGGCATGTGGTAGTGGATGTTTAACACTCTTCCCCCACCCCTCTCTCCTCCCCTGTGTCGACAGTGGTATAAACATCAGGTATTAACAGCCCTGCTGTCCGCCAAGCTAAGGATATGATCATGCTTGAAATTTGAAACATTGATCTAATTCTTAAACTTTGATTACTGTATCTGCATGCGTGCTTATGTGCGTGGTCTCTACAATTTTAATGTATCCGTGGGTTTGTTATTTTACTGCTTATCTCGAGTTTCTGGCCTGTTGATGTATCACAAAATATATTCCATCAAAATTGTATACTGCTGTGTGGGACATCATCTCAGATATTAAAAGATACAAGGTAAATTCTGTTCTAAGTTGGAGTGCGACTGACCATTGCAAAGAAAGATGTGAGATGAAATATATAAAAAATCTAAATTTTAGTCTTGAAAGCTCTCCTCCTTGGGCTATACCCATGATCGAACAGTAAGTGGCTGCTAATTATTCAATTTGAATAATGTTTTTCTTGTGACTAACCTCCATATAACAGTGAGTGATTGTTAATTGTTCATTGTAAACTTATAGTCATGCAGCTATGGACCATTGCAAAATAATGGGAAGAAAGTGAATGACGACATTAAAAATTACCTGATAAAGTCCTTATGACACAACATCCTCCGAAGATCATAATGTTGCCTGGAGAAACTGATTCAATATTTACTGCATATTCCATCGGTACTTCGAGGAAAATAGACATATTAAAAACTGAAACAAACAATTTATGGTTCTTCAAAATTATTTATTTACATTTTGTTGAGAATTAGCTTTCGGCTTTGTAAGTCCTCATCAGATAACTTAATGATGAGCAGACGTTTTACACAATAGCAGCGAGAGTTCTAGCTGTACGAAGACTTTATCTGAAGATTATAAATGAACGTGAAAAATAGAGATTGCAATATCGCATTTTGATTTGGATATGGAACAAGAAACATTACGTAATGGTGAACTGAATGTCCTACACTTTAAGGGTATGAGTGTAAACCCCTAAAACCGAAGTAACTTCTACTACACAAGTCATAGGGACAGTAGTTAACGTCTCTAAACTATACACAGACTGATAAAATGTCCATATAAACGGAAGTACACACATGAGAAGTTATGTACAAATAAACCTTACACGTGGTTATTGATAAGTGCACCCAAAGTGTCTGATGACAAATGTGCTGTATGTACAGTACAAACAGAAAACAAACATCAGTGGACAGAGTATTTCTCTAAGCATTACAGGCGCTCAATACGGGCACCGTCTATGACTCCGACGCTGCAAACATCTGTGCGCGCTATTAGTTCTCTGAAGTCGCTACTGCACCTCTTTCCTGGCAAGGCATCGTCAGCAGCCCGGCTTAAAAAATCTGTTCATTGGTTTGCCTACCTACATGCAAAAACTAATTTTTATTGACAATACTGAAGCGATGTTTCGTCTTCCTGTTCTGACAAGCCTGTCCTTAGTAGTGTGCTCTGCAACTACGCCACAGCGCCTGTTACGAATCTAATGTTGGAGAGATGCTTTAGCCACCTAAATGTGTCTTTTTTATGAATGTCTCTCAGTTTGCGTGCAGTTGTCTTCTGTAGCCCAAGGAGTACGTATTAGTAACTGAACATTACAGTGCAGTCAAAGATTAGCAGTATAAGAATGTAAACGCCGAGTGAGTACTGGCACAAACTGACCATTTTCCACTTCATCGCGTCACATTTTGGACATAACCCATAGGAGCCTGTGCTGTACTCACTCGGTGTACGATTTCGGTCTTTATATTCATATACTTTTAATCTTTGAGAACAGTGTAATATAAGGTTTGTTGGTACGTAACTTCTTCATGTGTATTACAGAATGTTTATTACGATTTATCTGTTTGTGCATAACTTGTTCAGTTCAATATTCCCAAGTTTTAGGGACTCCGTACGCAGGTTTTGGCAGATTCATCGGTACCGACTGGCCGATGTGCCATTCTATGCCAATCGGGTCACTGCAGGTGGTATGGAACGACGTAGAGTTGGCACACACTTTTCTCTGGCCGTCTCCAATTTTCGTGATCTAGAGCCCCTACTACTCGGTCAAGTAGTTTCTCAGTTTGTATCAAGGTGCTGAGTGCACACCGCTCCAGTCCAACCTAGAAAAATTCAATGGCAGTATCGGGAATCGAGTCTGGGTCCTCCAAATGGTAGAGACACACTGACCAGTCACCTGTAAATGTTGAATTTAGGAGTTCATACTTACATCTTTAAACACTAAAACATTCCGTACAACAATACATAATATTCATTTTTTTATCAGTCTTCTGACTTGTTTGATGAATTCCTCTCCTATGCGAAACCTATATCCCCAACTATTTGCTGGATATATTCCAATCTCTGTCTTCCTCTACAGTTCTCACCCTCTACAGTTCCCTCTGATACCACGGAGGTTACTCCCTGACGTTTCAACAGATGCCATATCATCCTGTCTCTTCTCATTGTCAGTGTTTTCCATATATTCCTTTCCTTGCTTATTCTGTGGAAAACCTCTTCATTCCTGATCTTATCAGACCACCTAATTTCCAACATTCCTCTGTAGCATCACACCTCAAATGCTTCGATTCTCTTCTGTTCTGGTTTATCCACATTCTATGTTTCACTACTATACAATACTGTGCTCCAAACATACATTTTCAGGAACTGCTTCCTGAAATTAAGGCCTATGTTTGATACTAGTAGACTTCTCTTGGCCAGGAATGACCTCTTTGCCATTAATTGTCTGCTTTTTATGACCTCTTTAATCCGTCCATCTTGTGTTATTTTGCCGAGTTTGTAGCAGAATTTCTGAACTTCAACTCGAAAGATTACATCCCTGTCTTATACCCTTTTTAATAAGAGCACTCCGTTCTTGATCTTCAAGTTTTACTTTTACTTCTTGGTACTTTTACTAATTGTATATCACCCGTCGCACCATATAGCTTACACTTACTTTGCTCTGAATTTCGAACATCTTGCACCGTTTGACCCTGTTGAATTCTTTCCTGTGAAAAGTCTTGATTTTTCTTCAGTCCTGCTTCCATCACCAACTGCAACGTCAGAACTGCCCCTCTTTTGACTTTTCCTTCCCTAAAACCAAACTTATCGTCATCCAACAGATCCTCAATTTTCTTCTCTATCTTCTGTATACAATTATCGTCAGCACCTTGGATGCATGAGGTGTTAAGCTGATTGTGTGATGATTCTCGCATTTTTCATCTTCGTAGAGACGAATAACCTTAAAACATTACATTTATTGGGAAATAACAGTCTTTATACCGCTAGAAGTCTTACTAACGCTGTGCGGGCTATGTGTTCAGTCTTAAGCTACTTAACGATGGCCTACAAACCCGAAAACTGGTTCGCAACTAAATATAAAAAACAATATTTTTCTGGAACATTAAAATTGTGTGTTTCAGTTTTCCGTTACTTAATATGATTAAATTTCGGGGCTGCGGTAGATGTGTTGAATGTGAGAATACTCAGTGGTGTGAAGTGTACAAGTGGCGGTGTTCCCTGAGGCCAGTGCGCAGGGCCGAGTCCTCACCGCTGACAGATGCGTGGTCTGAGCCCACACTTGTCTCTGCGACAGGCAGCGGGCTGCGATGTGGTGCCGCTCGGCGCTCGTTTGAACTGGGGTGGAAATCGAGAGACGTCGGGCACCTCGGCGTTACAAGGCCCCCAGGAACACAGGAGCACAAGTGTGCCTTTTCGGCACTTTACGGCCAGTCGACAAAAGGGTGGCCGCCATCCAGTGGGGGCCGTAAATTGCAGCACCCGCTCTCACCAATCCGTCTCCTGGTGCTTTGCTGAGGGGGGCGCTTGATTCTTGTCGGAGGTGCTGTCGCTATCTGTTGCAGAGGTCGCTGATATCGTTGAAGTTCTCTGCTCGATAAGCGTACACGCGTAGTTCCCTCCGATAACTGCCATTACTTAACGTTACAGGACCAATCCGGTGCATTTTGCGCTCCATTTTTAATCATCTTATTAATGGAAATATGCACTTGCGTACAACAACGGAAATTGCATAAGAGAATCTACAGCCGCATCTACTTACATATTCTTCTACTACTGTGGAGTCGCGGCAGAGGTCACTTAGCATGCTAACTCATGTAAGGAGTATTTCCGGTATAGAGCACACTACTCGCCGCTAATGCCACAACAACATTAAAGCAGAATGCGACAAACTTCCAACTGCCATGCTGCGTGCCAAAATCTTGCATACGTAAATTACCAGCATTTCAGCGCAACCACACAGTCGAGTTCGGATTGACACTGTCTACAGCTGGGGTTAATGAAATTAACTGAGGGGTAAAAACTATATGATTCGATTCTGTTTCACTCACGAAACTAAATTACGAGCATTTTAAAACGATCACAATTTCGTAAGACTCTAATTATTGTTTATGTAAGTCGTCAATAGTTACTTTTTGTCACTTAGTAGCATTAATGAGGTGGAGGTTACAGGTTCCTCACATAGTCCACCCACTACACACATATTTTGTGCTTTGTCCCGTACATTGCTGAAGATAAAGCTAAGACATATATGTAACAAATGCTAAATATCTCACGAAAATGTCTTCTCCGAGTTGTAGATAGTACTTGCAGTACTCCAGAAATTGCTTCATTTGTTGCATCGAAAAAGATAAATGACTTAATTGACAGCACAACACATCAGTTACTACATAAGGGCTACTATAGGGATGTTCACGATTTTATTATTATTATTATTATTAGAGTGATTAGACACAAAGCATTAACATCCTGAATTCGTCCAATTTTTGCCAGTTCAGAAGTAAGGCGTGCAGCAACGAAGTGATTTACGAATAGTAAGTATAGTGTACACATCTGAAATTGTTTGATATTAATGTGATTGCAATGTGCTGGTCAAGCATGTGCCGCTGTGGAGTGGAGAGAACTAACGCAGGGAAGCATGTTTTGTAATCAGTGTGCATCCTTACTGTGCATAGTTAGCTTTGTTTTCTAAGAGGGTGTTGTGGGTATCACAACTAATGCAGGATGAATATCTTCGTCACTCATTCTAACACACGCGCACACACACACACACACACACACACACACACCAACTGAAATCATTCATCATTTTAAAAATAAAAGTGTTCCAGGAAAGTTCTTCATTCTACAATTTAGTCAGGTTTTGAAGTTGGTGATAATGTGGGGGAGGTGGGCAACAGATGATGAGGGAGGGGGCAGGGGAGAGCAAATGTGTCTGATTGCACTCACGGGTAATGGTCTAAGAAAGATTGGGAACCCGGGGTCTACTGTCTGCATGTTGGGGAAGTTTGGGCAGAAAGTCCCTCAACCACAAACAGTATTTATATGTAAGAAGGAGGAACATCAAACAACGTGTGTCGGAATCCAACAGGGCCAGGACCGTCACCACACTCGACGCCATGTTGAATCAGAACGGTCTCACGCATCTAAAGTCGGAGAATACAGACGTATTGTTTACTCGGACGTGCAGGATTGTACAACTACGTTAGCTTTAGTTAAGAAAGAGTTTTATTTACAGTGAGACATGTATCCAAGCGGGCATTGTGGCGATGTCTGGAGCACCACGGACTATAAACATGGCGACCATTGTTGCAGGTTTTCTTGACGCGCCAGCAAACAGATGCACGCTGACAAAACTGCACACAGCAGTAGTACCACGTCGTCCTTTTAGACGAATTCTGCTTCTGTGTGAAGAATAACAATGGACGTGCACACGCGGAGGCTATGAATCCAGCACCAACTACGATGATATGGGGTTCCATTGGGTACACAAAACGATCACCTCTGGTTCGCCTAGCCAGCAATTTCGATAGCAACCACTACATTGCTGATTTGTAAAGGCTGATGGCTCTGTCCTACTTTCGAGTTCTTTGTGACGTTATCTTTCAACAAGATAACGCAAGACCATATGCTGCCCATGCTATCCTAGCTTACATCGATACAGACGGTGTTCGAATGTTGTCCTACACAGCACATTCATCACACATCAATAATTGACTTATCATCGGTTGCTAAGAGAGTAGCATGTTGTCTCTTGCCAGCTACTACGATTGATGAAATCTGGTATAAACTTGAATCAGTATGGAACAACGTACTGCTGTCTTTCATTAAAATCCATTTCGATTCGTTAGCGAGCCAGATTCTGTGTAGCGTGCCAGTGTCGTGTGTGCCACTTTTTTCTATACGCAAGGTGTTCAAAAAAAAAGGTCAAAAGCTTTGAGAAGTGATTATACTTATCGAAACAAGATATAAGTCCAATAAACATGGGTCCGGGAATGTATACTTTCTGCGTTAAGCAAGTGTTTCCAGGAGGTGTCCAACGTGACATCCGTTCATGACAATGAACCCCTCTGCCCTCCGGCATAAGGAATGACACACCTTTAGAAGTATACCCGGTTGTTGTTTTATCTGCAAGCACGCATTCAAGACACGACCCTGTCGGACTGCAGGAGGTTGGTCTACGACACACTACTCAATGATATGCGTGTGCTATGTCCATGTGCTGAACCATAGCATTACATCATATCTGCCATTTCACTTGTTAGCAATAGAAGAGGAAAGAAAATGGATATGTACTACACAATTTGTACGTACAAACACCGCAATAACAGTAACCACATAAGTTCAAATGGTTCAAATGGCTCTAAGCACTATGGGACTTAACATCTGAGGTCACCAGACTTAGAACAACTTAAACCTAAGTAACCTAAGGACATCACGCACATCCATGCCCGAGGCAGGATTCGAACCTGCGACCGCAGCAGCAGCGCGTTTCCGGACTGAGGCGCCTACAACCGCTAGGCTACAGCGGCCGGCAAAAAACACATAAGTGAATCTGCATTTGGAAAAAGGTAAAACACCGTAATAAGTACACAGGATTGACAGTACTGTAAGTCACATAAACACGATGAAAACTAACGTAGCCTTCAACACGAATCGAACCACACAACTGACTGCAGACGACCTGGTGGCAGGTAGAGCACTTTGAGTAAGACATTATAATACGCTGCCGACACATTTGACGGAGGGCCAATGCAACGACTGTGCTAAGATCCGCAACCAAGCATCGAACAGCACTACCTATAAAAACGTTTTTATATCGGAAAGTGGGCGTTCCCGGACCGATGCTTATTGGACTTCTTTTTTTCTTTCGATGAGTGCTATCACCTCTCGAACTATTAGACACATTTTTGAACACCCTGTATTGTTAATGGATATTTAATAGTTTACCTCATTAACGATATGTCAAGAAAGTATTCCCATTTTTATTTTCTGCTTTTCGAATGTGAATTTTATGTTCGTGGGTGTTTTGTCTATCTCTGATATAAGCTGATCGATTTATCTTAGGTCCACCTACTACTCATGCTGCGTCGTTAACGAATCTGTCCCAATACATTTTTTAGTATTTACTTCTTTGACTGATTTTTATTTTCTATATGATTTTGAAAGTATTTTCACGGCTCTCGTAGGAAGATCATCACTTTCCAGATAATTATTTCACGTACGCTGTAAATGTTTGTAATAGTTTGGTATATGTTGCTGTTATGACTCCTGGAGGCTTGTTTCCTTGTGTCTTGAGGTCTTTTCTATTACTCCTGGTTTTCTGTAGCTGGTAGATGTGAATAATTTTATCCATGGAATGATAACAACGCTGAGGTGTTATATATACAAAGTAGTCCACTGATCGTGACCGGGCCAAATATCTCACGAAATAATCGTCAAACGAAAAAAACTACAAAGAACGAAACTTGTCTAGTTTGAAGGGGGAAACCAGATGGTGCTATGGTTGGCCCTCTGGATGGCGCTGCCATAGGTCAAACGGGTATCAACTGAGTCTTTTTAAATAGGAATCCCACATTTATTACATATTCGTGTAGTACGTAAAGAAATATGAATGTTTTAGTTGGACCACTTTTTTCGCATTGTGATAGATGGCGCTGTAATAGTCACAAACGTATAAGTACGTGGTATCACGTAACATTCCGCCACTGCGGACGGTATTTGCTTCGTGATACATTACCCGTGTTAAAATGGACCGTTTACCAGTTGCGTAAAGGTATATATCGTGTTGATTTATGGCTATTATGATCAAAATGCCCAATGGGCGTGTGCTATGTACGCTGCTCGGTATCCTGGACGACATCATCCAAGTGTGCGGATCGTTCGCCGGATATTTACGTTATTTAAGGAAACAGGAAGCGTTCAGTCACATGTGAAACGTCAACCACGACCTGCAACAAATGATGATGGTCAAGTAGGTGTTTTAGCTGCTGTGGCGGCTAATCCGCACATCAGTAGCAGACAAATTGCGCGAGAATCGGGACTCTCAAAAACGTCGGTGTTGAGAATGCTACATCAACATCGATTGCACCCGTACCATATTTCTATGCACCAGGAATTGCATGGCGACGACTTTCAACGTCATGTGCAGTTTTGCCACTGGGCACAATAGAAATTACGGGACGATGATAGATTTTTTGCACGCGTTCTATTTAGCGACGAAGCGTCACTTACCAACAGCGGTAACGTAAACCGGCATAATATGCACTACTGGGGAACGGAAAATCCACGATGGCGGCGACAAGTGGACATCAGTGACCTTGGCGGGTTAATGTATCGTGCGGCATTATGGGAGGAAGGATAGTTGGCCTCATTTTATCGACGGCCATTCTAATGGTGCAATGTATACTGATTTCCTACGTAATGTTCTACCGATGTTACTACAAGATATTTCACTGCTTAACAGAATGGCGATGTACTTCGAGCATGATGGATGTCCGCCACATAGCTCGCGTGCGGTTGAAGCGGTAGTGAACAGCATATTTCATGACAGGTGGATTGGTCGTCGAAGCATCATGCCACGGCCCGCACGTTCACTGGATCTGACGTCCCCGGATTTCTTTCTGTGGGGAAAGTTGAAGGATATTTGCTATCGTGATCCACCGACAACTCCTGACAACATGCGTCAGTGCATTTTCAATGCATGTACGAGTATTACGGAAGGCGAACTACTCGCTGTTGAGAGGAATGTCGTTACAAGTATTGCCAAATGCATTGAGGTTGACGGACATAATTTTGAACATTTATTGCATTAATGTGGTATTTACAGGTAATCTCGCTGTAACAGCATGCATTCTCAGAAATGATAAGTTCACAAAGGTACATGTATCACATTGGAACAACCGAAATAAAATGTTCAAACGTACCTACGTTGTGCATTTTAATTTAAAAAGCTGCCTGTTACCAACTGCTCGTCTAAAATTGTGAGCCATACGTTTGTGACTATTTCAGCGCCATCTATCACAAAACGAAAAAAGTGGTCCAACTAAAACATTCATATTTCTTTACGTACTACACGAATATGTAATAAAAATGGGGGTTCCTATTTGAAAAACGCAGTTGATATCCGTTTGACCTATGGCAGCGCCATCTAGCGGGCCAACATAGCGCCATCTGGTTTTCCCCTTCAAGCTAGACGAGTTTCGTTCGTTGTAGTTTTTCGTTTGATGCTTATTTCGTGACGTATATATATATATATATATATATATATATATATATATATATATATATATATTGTTCTTTATCGTTCTTTCTGGTTCTATAGCTGCGTTTTACCTCATTGAAGATACTAGCACTGACCTTGTTGCCGCTTAATGGCATCAAATGCTCTTGACAAGTTCATGAAGCCCATCCTTATTATTTTCTGAGTTTCAAGTCCTACTGAACAATTATTCCCACAGTACTGAGGTAGCTCACAACAACATAGACACGAAGGTTGCTACGTGTGAGAGTTCCAAAGCAAATAGCAAGCGAACTAAGGAGTGTTTAAACCAAAACACTATAACATTAACCTAATCATGAGAAATCCTAGAAAGGCGCTTGTACTTCGACTCAAGAGGTCTATCTTAAACGAAGGATTTACAGTTGTTACAGAAAAGGGGAAAAGCTCCATCAGGATACACTTAAGCATTACTAGAATGCTCCGGAGTCTTTTTTTTAATTGGTGGCACAATAATTGGTGGTGTTTCCATATTTATGGTTTCTACATTCTTTGAAGACAGAATGTAATGCTTTTCTTAAAAAAGAAACTTTCAACATTTGACTATTAATTGTTAATTTATTTTACACTATAATGATTCGGGCTTTGTAACTATTCTCAGTTTCATGTCAAAATATTCAAATATGTCCCACCTGTCTGTGATATGTCAGAATCGAAAAAACATATTCTGATCTGGTCTTATAGACCAGTTGTCGTATTACAGGATACGAGTACATACGATAACTGGTCGTAAAGGCCAGATAAATGTTTTGCCGACGTTGACATGTCACAGACAGGTCACAAATCTTTCAACGTTTCATAAAGCAACTGAGAATGGCTAAAAAGCCGAAATCTTTATTGTGCAAAATAAATGAACAGTTGACAGTCAAAGGCAGAAATTTCTTTCAAAATTTTTGTTTGACTGAGGTCCTCCACGGAGGAAAGATGAGAATGTAACGCAATGCAGATAACGCAAGATTGCAAAATATTGTTAACTATTACTAAATCTCATGAAAATTAGAACAAAAGAAGCATCACAAGATGTACTTGTTTACAAATCTACAGTTCAATGCTATGTAAAAACATTCTTACCGGCAATTACGTCAGAGCAGTTTCAAAAAAATGGTTCAAATGCTTCTGAGCACTATGGGACTTCATCTCTATGGTCATCAGTCCCCTAGAACTTAGAACTACTGAAACCTAACTAACCTAAGGACAGCACACAACACCCAGTCATCTCAGAGCAGTTTCCTCCGTGGCTAACATAGCTCGTATTGACCTATAGCCAAGTCACGGTCTCGACTGGAGAACATTAGTTTCCAAACCTATCGTGAAAGGGATTTTAAACACCAAAATTCGGTCTCCAAGTAGGAAGAAGGTGCAAATGTATTGCTGTAAGTTCTTAAATTCTACGTAATGTTTCATAAATTAACGGTACTTAAGGTAGCTTTCCCAGCAAAATGAAAACAGAAAGTCTGACCAGGTGAACATCAGCAACCGAGGAACATATTTATAGAACAGAAAATCCGCTTCAACGGCGAGTAATTTCCTAATTTACTGCACGACCTGTTTTGAAGCCTAAAACATCGATGTTAGCCTTGTTTGACTCACTGGGCCGTGAGCCACAGATTTACGATTTCATAATTACGCGACTACAACACTTTTCGCGACTTCACCTTTCTTTTTGTATGTCAATCTCATAGCACTAGTTCGCTAGTACGCATCCTCTTGTTCGCAGTTGGTGGCACCTGAAGATGAAATTTCGCGCTCCGAAACCGGTCGTTTTAAAAATTAAGAAATTTCCTGCAACGGACGCGAATTATTTACTCTACATGATGAATAAAAGAGGAGTGTTCCACAACCCTGCAGCCAACGCGTGTGACACATCGTTTCCGAAAGCAGGTACTGTGGTGCATTCAAATGTGTACGAATATATTATTGAGCAGGTGTCGACAACATTTTGAGATCGTCGCTGTAATTGCGACCGTGTTATTTCCGTAACGTGCTGGCTGCAATGAAGTGAAGTTTGTAGCGTTTTTCCATAATTAATAAACACAACAGATACACATAACAGAGACTTTTGCCGTCAATATTATGATGCGGGCAGGCAATATCGTGAAGTAGTTCACTTCCCGCAGTCTTCTTGGTCGTTCTTCTTCGATTGCTTCTGAAAGACGTCGCAGTTGTTGACAATAACTGTCAGAGGTGATCGTTACACATCGGTGAAGCAATTACTAGTACTCCATATTGTCGCTGTTGCACCGCGCGCATAACATTACCTTTTGCGGCTACGCGCAGGTGTTTGTTCCGGGAGTTGCTGCTCTGTTTGGGCTCAACAATTCCTTTCTTTTCCTTACATTACATACAGACACCATTTCTCGTCACTAGTAACGATACAAGACAGGACTGATCGGTGTTGTTAAGAGCCAATCGATGACGAACAAGCAAAGTTGTACATACCGGCCACCTGATGATTTTTGTGATTTTGGCTTAGAGTATGTGGTACTCATACATCCGATTTTCGAACATTGTCCATTGTATGCAAATGTCGCACTATGGTGGAATGATGACAGTCCGTGGAGTACGCTGACGTCGATCACTGAGGATTGTTGCGTTTAAACGACCTTCATCAAACCACGGATGTCTTCCTGAATGTGGAGAGTCACCAGTGTCAAAAGATCCTAATTCAAACGAGAAAACCATTTTCGCGTCACGCTCTGTCCAGTGACATTATCGCCATACAAGGAGCAAACGTTTCAAGCTGTTTCCGCTGCTGTCATCCCTCTGTTGAACTCAAACAGAAGAATATGTCGGAAATGTTACGATCTCTCCACTTGTTACGATCTCTCCACTTGGTACTCCATTTTCAGGCCTACAAGGCTCCACTTACTATCTCCAAATGACAAAATGAGAATATGTAAACTCAATTAGAAACAATGAGCTACGAATAGAAGGTTACAATCAATAAATAAACCCATAGCCACCGAAATAACTAAAACTCTACCAACTTATGCGCCAACCTAATATGTTTTCGAAGACACTCAGTTTCTAGGACAACATACAAAAGCAGTAACTTCTAAAACAAATATACACTACTTCCTAACATTAGAAACCCAAGTTAAGTGTTGTTTAGTTATACAGCAGTGCTCTCTCTCACTTCGCGTAAATATTAGAGAACTGCACTACATAGAACGTTATTGCCATCTTTTTAATAGCGTGCTGGTTCATCTTTGTGTGTGCCATGTATCCGATAAGTGCTTAGTACGTTTCCGATAGATACTGGCACGAGACGGATACGCACAGGTCATGTTGATTCTACACATACCAAGTTGATAATCAAGTTCTTCTCACATTTGGCAAAGCAAGTCCCTAACTGTCTGTTCAAAAGCACTGTTTATGGGAGCTGACAGTTTTGTTGGGTTCCTTGGTAGAGGACTTGTAAACAATGAATCTTTCATGTAACACCACACACACACGCACACATAACAAGAAACCAAGCATGGAGTTAGGTTGGGACGGCGTGGAGGCCATGACATGATTTGCTAAACGTCAGCTTCACCACGACCGATCAATCAGTTTCATTATTCCCTATTTAAGAATTCACGAACATCACAATGGAGGTGGAGTGGAGCACCATCGTGTTGGTGTAAGAAGTCCACACTGTCGGTCTCCAGTTGTGGCATGAGACAATTTTCCAGCATGTCCAGATACAGAGATGACCTGTAACTGAATTTTCACAGGAGAGAAGGGGACCATAAATTTTAAAATGTGAGAGTGCACACAACAAATTAACCATTCGTAGTTCCCGAATGTGTAGCACCATAGCGTGAGGACACTCTGTCGCCGGATTCACGTGTTGTGGCTGTTCATTGTTCTATTAAAAAAAGTGCTTCATCACGGAAGATAAGTTTCTCACGAAACTCGTCCTATTCCATGGGCTGTTACAACTGAGCCGAAAATTCAAAGGATCTGGCCTTGTCAGCGCAGTCAGGGCTTTTAGCAATTAAAGTGCTAAGGCTTCAGCTTCAGTCATTTCCTTAACATCTTCCAGACGGTCGACTGTGGTATGTTCAACTCTCTGCTTGGTCTGTTCGTCGACTTGTGTGGACTACGAGCGAGACTCGCTCACACGTACTCAGCCTTTTCTTGACTCACTGCAGGCCGACCCGTTGATTTCTCCCTTGCAGAATTATCCTGAAGCCTCAAAATGCGCGTATCATCGCCGAATGGAATCGGTATGTGGTGGATCTTTGTTCTATTTCGTTCTGATCTGTCGTTCCATTGTAAAGGCGGACTGATTTAATGCATTTCAAGCACAACACACACTTTCTCAGCACCTGACGCCATCCTTTCTAAGTACTCAACGCTGCCCTCTCATGGCAGAAATCTCAAGTGCGGCTGCAGCAATACAAAACTTTTTCACTTTTTCTGTATTAGTATAACAATGTAGCTGCAGTGAATTTATGAAATCACTTCAATCATTAGTAACCTTGTAGCTTCCTTACCGCGCCACTTACCCACAGCGCCAACTGGCGTCATTCAGTCTCACGCTGAGCAGCGGTCACTAAAGACCTGAAAGCGCCTGGCCTACCCGAGTGGTAGCACGTGCTCGAGCTGTGCATGATAGAGCGCGAATACGCTTCCCAGGCGCCGGCGGAAGTTGTCGAAGATTGCCAATGCAAATCAACGGTCGCGTGAGCGCAAGTACAAATGTCTAAACGGCTGGCACTGCCGCGTGAGCGATTGTTCTCAGCCACGCTGATTTCACATGCCTACAATCATTTGCACACAGGATGCGAATCTGCTGTGTGAGCCTGTGTGATGCGCTTCACTTACCTCCAGCGTCTGCCGAAATTTTTGCAAATGACAAATGACGAATACAGATATAAATTATTGTTCGTTATTCATGTACAGCTATTACTTGGACCAGTATTTACTTACATGAACAATAACAATAACATCTGTTAATAAATAGTGTTAAGAGTAAAAGATAAATCGGAAATCGAGTGCCATATTTTGCTCCATTTCTTTGTTGTTTATTAATTGAATCTACTTTTTGTTTCTATTACATTAGTGTTTAGAACATGTCTGTTTTAACACCTCATTATAAACCTAATTTGATTTTGGCAGTTTTGCCGTTGTGACACAAAAGAAAATATGTTATGCAGATGCAGTGTACTCTGAATTCGTCTTTAGTCATGGTAAAGACATATTAATTTTAACTCACAATTTTCTTGAGCAAAACCTGGGAAAACATAAGTTCTGCTGTAGGTTTTGGCAAATAACTTGGTGTGACTCCTCTTTAAAGTCACTTCTCTAATCACATTATAAATAAATTGTTCTTGTGGCACGATAATATCATTCAAAAATCGTGATCGAATTTCTTTCACATCTCTTTGGCTATTTCATAGTCCAGTCACATTTAGATATCATCTGTTAAAAGCCTAAGTAACCACCTTTTGCACTGCAGATGTGCAGGAGGAGAGGCAGCGAGGTTGTGTAATATAGTGACAGAGATGTAAAAGGTGCAGTGTTGTGGTCAACTGCACTAGATTTCTCGATTGAGGATCCATGGTGCAAACAGCCCAGTCGAGGTGGTCCCACATATCCTCGATAGGATATAAATCCAGTGAATGTGGTGTAAGATGTTTGCTCATTTGCTCAGAAATCAGAAAACGTAGCGTTTCTTACAAAGCTGTCAACCCTAAGAAACTTCCACATCCACCTTGCACCCACTGCGTGTGACAAAACGATTGTTAATTTTGGTTGGTTGGTTTACTAAAGAGGGGGGGGGGGCGGTTAAGGGACCAAACAACAAGTTTATTAGTGCCTTAGTAAAAGCCTGGTGCATTCAAAAGTTGAGATCTTCTCTCCTTCTTAACAGACTTAAACAGCTAGGGGAGGGTGGGGTGGGTGGAGGTTACCTACATTTCAGCATGTATTCCTGAATATGGTTCAACTAGACTTAGCAGTGTTGTCATTGTTATAGGTGAAAGATGCGATTAGTAACAGAGAAAATCGTAGGTTCGAACCTTAAGCCTTTAATTTTGTAGTCTCAAACTTAAGCGCTCAGTCACAAAAACACATTTATGTCAAAACTGTTAATAAGTTACTTATCAAACACAAACTGCCCTATGGCAGAGGAACAAACACAAATTTTGTACAAGAACTGAAGAAAGAGAATACAGTGGCATTATGTGTTACTCGTTATTTAAGTTACAGATAATTTATTGACGAATAAATTTGTTCAAATGATCTACTTATTCGAATAATTATCCTCATGCAGATTTATTCAAATAACAACAATGTCTTTTGAACACTACATCTCATGCTTCATTTCCCTTTCCGTTCATATCATCAACTGTAACCAGTCTTATTAGTTCATTTGTTCAAGTCACTCACGAAGGCCTACTGTGTAGCTCGACTGCAGTTCTTTTGTTGATTATCAACAAAGTTGACAGTTATAGTCTATTGTCATGCTCCTCAATACAAATCTTTTTAATTTGTTCTGTTCAAAATATCTCTCAATATAAGTGTGGTTTTAGCAGCTGACTGAAAGTGAGCATTATTTCATCAGCTATTCTTTCTCACAAATCTACATTTTGTAATCTTACCCTCCTACACATCCCCATAAAAGTTGTCATTATTTGCACAAACTTAGAAAACTTCGAGAGTAGTAAGATTACAAAAGAAGGTCTTTTTTACTTATCTTGATTGTCTCGTTTTTGTTGTTGCTGGCTCAAAACCTTGTTGTATCTAGGAGTATATTCTTGCTGCTCAAAATTTTTATTTAAGGTTGCCGGCTCTTGAAGGCAAAATAACTGATGAAGAATTGCCTGTTTCTATGAATATCTCTTTATTTTATCCCATTATTCTAAATCACACTGACTTTGTAATTTCCACACTCAAAAAACCAATAATTACATTGTTGGTGACAAACCTACAAAAATGTCTGCTTCCATCTGAGGCATGATCACTTACATTCTGTGGTACTCGCAATTTCCAAAGTGTTTTCAAAACAAAATAGTTTACAAAGTTTCTCACAGGAGAAGAACTTTTACCAAATTATAGCATCCAGAAACAAATTTAGTAATTATTGTTAGATTACACAATTAATTATATGAATTTTAAGTATGCCAGAGATTTTGTAATTTCAATTATTCTAAAGAGACGAGTAATTTTAACTGTTAGTACATATCGATTATAACACATCCATTTCTTTTTTACATATTTTAGCCTGTAATATAATACATCGTATTCAAAATCATTTGAATTCTTTTAATGAAACAGCTGAGATAAATTTAACCTATGCAAGACTCGATAGTATGCGTACGTGGTATCGGTTATCTGTATATAAAAAAGATACCGTTAGAAGCGGAGGATTCATTATAAGTTCCACAGCCTAAACAATGATCTTCAGTAACAGTTTCGTCTTAATGTGGTAATACTTTGTGCCTATCAGGCCTACAGCAGACATTTGCTCCACAGAAAACACAGGAAATTGACAGCTAAATAGAAATTCTAATAGCAAATGCATTAGCGCTGCTACGATGTGACGTAGCTGTGTCGAATCTAAGATTCCGTAAGCGTTTGGTCTGTTGTCCATCACTCGATGAGTAAGAACTGAGTGATACCTAGTTAGTGAACTGCCAGCCGTGTGATTCCGCGTGTGCGTGGAAGGCGAGTGAGGTAAACGAACACTACTTAAGAGTATTTGCTATACGGATACAGTGCCCTAGTGATCACAATGTCGTCGGTCGTTAGTATATAATAAAGTTTGCTTCCCGCTCCTGCGGTCTTTTCCTCGAATTTTCGGACAGTGCACCACTTCATTAAAAACATTTCTGTTCAAGTCTATGAAAAAATCTAAACTTGAAAGCCTCAGTTCAGTATTTTGCATTTAATTTGATATCAACGTATGTGGAAGTTGACGTAAAGGGCACAGTTGTTAACCAGTCAATATGTTATAATTGGGTGTTGGCTGATGTTTAAACAGCGCCGTTTTGACAGCTGATGGGTGTGGCTTCTGCCGACCTACTTAATAAGTGGTCAGTGCGTTCTGTAACGTTGTACATCAGGAAATTTTGGTACATCTGCATTTACGTCTACATGATTACTCTGCAATTCACAATTAAGTGCCTGGCAGAGTGTTCATCGAACCACCTACAAGCTACTTCCGTAGCATTCCACTCTCGAACATCGCGGCGAAAAACGAACAGTTAACTCATTCCGTGCGAGCTCTGAATTTCTTATTTTATTATGATGATTATTTCTCCCTATGTAGGTAGGCATCAACAAAATATTTTCACACTTCGAGGAGAAAGATGGTGACAGAAATTTTATGAAAAGAGCGTGCCGCAGCGATTAACGCCTTTGTTTTAATGATTGCCACCCCAATTCGCGTGTCATATTGGTGGTACTCCCTTATCTCCCCTATTTCACGACAATGCAAAACCAGTTGCCCTTGTTTGAACCTTTTTGGGGTCCTCCGTCAATCAAAGCTGACGCGAATTCCAGATTGCACAGTAATACTCAATTAGAGGTACTGTGCGAAGTCTCTTTAGTAGATCCTTGCTGCATGTTCTGCTTTCCCAACAACATTATCCATGTGATCATTCCAATTTAAGTTGTTCGTAACCGTAACCCTACGTATTTAGTTGAATTTGTGTGATGTATCTTGCAAATGAAATTAACTGGATTCCCTTTAGTACTCACGTGGATGACTTCACACTTTTCATTATTTAGAGTTAGTTGTCGCTTTTCGAACCATTCAGAAGTCTAGTCAAAATCATTTTGCAGTTCGTTTTCATCATCTGATGACTTTACAAGATGATACATAACAGTGCCATCTGAAAACAATCTAACAGGGCTGCTCAGATTGTCTCCTAAATCTTTTATATAGGTCAGGAACAGCATAGAACTTGTAACAGTTTCTTGGGGAACGCCAGATATTACTTAAGTTTTATCAATTACTTTCCCTTAGTTATTACGAACTGTGACTTTTCTGACAGGAAGTCACGAATACAACAGCACAGGTGGAACTATACTCCGTTGTTATGCAATTTTATTAGAAGACGCTTGTGAGGAAAGGTGTCAAAAGCCTTCTGGAAATCTAAATATATGGAATCAATTTGACATCCTCTGTCGATATCACTCATTTCTACGTGGGAATAAAGGCCTAGTTGTGTTTTGCAAGAACGATACTTTCGGAATCCATTGGCTGGTGGTCAATAAATCGTTTTCTTTGAGGTAATTCATAATGTTCGACCACTGTATGTGTTCCAAAATCCTACTGCAATTGACGTTAGTGATATGGGTCTGTAATTCAACGGATTACTCTTATTTCTTTCCTTGCATTTTGGCATAACTTGTGCAACACCACTGTCTTTGGGTACGGATATTTCTACGACCGAGCGTTTACAAATGATTGCTTAATATGGAGCTACTGTCTCAGCATACTCTGAAAGGAACCTAAATGGTATACAATCTGGACCGGGGGCCTTGTCTTCATTAACTGATTTATTAACTGCGTCGCTACACCGAGGATATCTACTTCTAACTTACTCATGACGGCCATTGTATGTATTTATATGCATTTGTGGGTCGTGGTTGGTACCGTAGACGTAGTACACTGTAGGAATTCTAGGCTACTAGACTTTATCCTAAATCTTTATTTATTTTCTAAAATGTATGAGTCAATGTTAGTACAGATAAGTTAGGATAGTTTTTGAAGAGTATAAGGCGGTGTATTAGTGGCATGTGTTCGTCAGTTTGATTAAAGAGAGTGCTGATTTACATTTCAGTAGACAATTGGCACTTGACATACTGAGTTTCAGACAAAATTTTCTTTAATGTATTGGAATATTCTTTGAAAATTAAGCTCGTGACGTTTCCTTTTAGGAGGTAATTGCCTTCGAGAAAATATATGTAATACTACGAGCTCTGGGATAGCGTTACAGCGCTTTGTAATGCCAAATTTCGGTACAGAATGACCTCCAATACTTTTTACAGGCTCACTAAAGTGGAGTCAAAGTCATAACCAACTAACATCTTCTAATGCTTAGAGAGAGTATGGTAACAGTTACTAGACACATTACATGAGCACAGCGACACAGGAAGCGTGAAAGTATTTGCCGATAAAGAGGTATATGTATGGACCGTAGAGTCAGTTAAGTTGCGTAGAGAAGTGGAGTGTATTGTATATTACTTGCACAACATGATTAACTTCCTAGGTGGAAAACAAAGGTACTGTGTGGGTTCTTACAGATACGGATCCCTTTTGCTCACGTCCTGTATAGGCCCGAGTTACTCTTCTCGCAGCGCCGTGTTAAAGTTTCTGGAGTTGTATTATTGGTTATGGCCGATCAGTTGTTAGGACTGCTAAAAAGTTAGAGGCTGTTCGATAAAAACAAGTATGTGGATTCGAAACCCACATTTTTAGCTTGTAGCAGTCAATATTCCGTTAGAAGAGGGTTACCATATTTTAATATTAAAAATCTGGTGTAACTAAGATAATGTGATTTATTTTACATATTTTTTTCATTTCTTTGGACCTTTTCTGCAGGAAATTCTGTCACACTACCAAACACATGTTAAATTTTTTACGTTTTACAGTATGATCACTAAAGGTCTTACATTTTCAACAGTAAGCTTATTCCGCCCATCCATCCAATGGACATTTAGCTTGGAAAATATTCTCTATACAGCTGCATCGTCGCGGTTACTCGTGTGTTCGTACGATTCAAAAATGGTTCAAATGTCTCTGAGCACTATGGGACTTAACAGCTGAGGGCATCAGTCGCCTAGAACATAGAACTACTTAAACCTAGCTAACATAAGGACGTCACACACATCCATGCCCGAGAGAGGATTCGAACTTGCGACCGTAGCGGTCGCGCGGTTCCAGACTGAAGTGCCTAGAACCGCTCGGCCACACCGGCCGGCTTGGTACGATTCATCAGCAACATTTTTCCCCACTAAAATTGCAGATTTCATCATGTAGTCTGTTCGTAAAGCATATATTTAATCGAAGAGTACATAGTCACCAATAACAATATTACCACCTATTAAAAATAACACAGTTTTTTCCACTGGTTACCACTCTGGTTCTTTTTCCAGAGTTAATCATTAAAATACAGAACTGTCAATGGATTTGGTCATCCACTTATTAATATAATTGTAATTGACAGTGTAGAAGGTGTACGTTTCACTTTAAAAGACTTCGAATAAATTTCCGTCGTCATATATAGTATTAATTTCCCATACCAAGTTTCAAAATAAAGTGAAGTGCTAACTAAATAACATATTTTAATTGTATGCTAAAGTAAGGGAAGTACCTTCGCAAAAAAATTCCAAAACTGTGTGTTGAGAGGGGGGGGGGGGGGGAAGGAGGGGGACAGGGAGGTGTCTTCAACACGGGTGGCTCCCGATGAAGAATAGATGATACGGTAACGTTCACTAGGAATTCGAGAATACCAAATAGTAACCTGAAGTTAGGTTTGAACGTCGCTGTGTTTTAGCAGGCAATATAGACTGGTGTTAAGAAATACACGCTTGCCTTCCTCTCGGAACGGCTTGGATTCACCCAGTTGTATAGCTGCTGTTATTAATGTATACGGGATATTTTCTGTAAGAATGTTCATTTGGAGAATTGCTCTGGATACTACTAGATGTTGAGGGCATTGTGTAGATCTCAACTATAATTACGTCAACAGCAGTAGTCTAGCAAATTCTAGATGTCTAAAAGCCAACGTAAATTTTAAATAGATAACCCAATTCATTGACAGCGACCTCGGAAATTTTGTTGTTTAAGTATTACTGCCACGAGTTAACACAGAGTGAGTGTTAACAAACAGTCAATTTCCGGGTAATTTTCAAAGTTGTAAGGTCGTATTTTATGCAGATATCTGAGAAACAGATATACAAGTGAAAAATTATTCACACTTACGGCATACACATTTTTAGGACTGTCACACTCAGTTATGCGGATCCTTCTTCGAGGTGGCAACGCTGTGGTCACGTCATCGACGCTGGCCTAGATAGCGTCCGTCTCCATGTTGCTGTGACAGTGTAAACATGACGTCTGTGCCAAGGAAGAACAAAGAGCACGGATCCGATTCCACTGGTCGGATAACGTGTCAGGGACTGAAATTCTCCGGTGGCTGCCATACAACATCGGGACAGGTTGCCCGTCCGTAGCTCTCTCTCTCTCTCTCTCTCTCTCTCTTCGCTCGCACTTTATGTGTGTGTGTGTGTGTGTGTGTGTTTGTGTGTGTGTGTGTGTGTGTATGTGTGTGTGTGTGTGTGTGTGTGTGTGTGTGCAGGTGAAGGGCGACGTGTGACGGGGGTACCTGACTGTAACGACAGGGATCACGATCTCCGACCACCTTCATTACTGACCGATGACCCGGAAGCCCGAGAGATACCACTGGTGGAGAGTGAGCAGATTATTTCAAAACAAGAAGATCACCGACATTCTCTTCCGTCAGCCTCTTCTTACGTGTGTAGTTCCAAAGAAAACTGAACGCCTACAGTTGGCTTGAGCGTGAAGTCGCGCTGGCAGAAATAGAGCTCACCATAGCCTATGTTTTAGAGAATAACGGATGAAGCCGCGCAGAAAGGAAAAACAAAGTGGATGCATCTGAGGTAATCGTTTACGTTTCTTCATAAAACTGGGAGAAAACGGCGAGGAAAGAATCTCAGCAGTCTCTTTCTGTCCCCATCTGCCGTGGGCGGCAGTCGTCCATGAGAGTGAGTTGCTATTTCACTCTCTACAGTCAGACAGAGGGCAATGACTCTTGGTTACACTGAGGATCTCTTGAAATTACTACAACTGTTGTTGTATATAAGCCTCTCATCTGGTAAAAGATTTATCTAAAGGATTCATTCGATTTCAAAAATATGTATCTTCTATATGAATGAAAATAAAAACTTCATGTGAGTTTTTACTTACTCGTACGACTGCAAGAACGTATTTTAAAAAGAATCCTATTTTAGGAGAGTATATCTGTTACGTTCCCGCTCATATAACCATAGAGTATTTTTAATTACGTTATCGTTATGTACTGCATAAATTACAACATTTTCTTCTAACCTCTAGGTACTGATGAAATTTTCTGATTTACAGGGTGACTGTACTGCCAGCAAGATTTTATCCAAATTTCGTTCTAATCGACGGGAACTTATCGAGTGAAACATGAGTGATATCTAGGATTCCACGTAGAAGTGTTATAGACCTTCTGCTGTTCTTAGTCTATTTCAGTTATTTAGGAGACAACGTGAGCAGCTCTCATTGATTTTTGGAAACGATGCTTTCGTTTATCGTAGTAATAGAACTACCGTGAAATCGAAACGAATTGTGAAATGACTGAGAGAGTGTATCCGTATGGCCCGAAAGGTGGCAATTGACTATAAACAGAAGAAGTGTGAGGGTCTCCACATGAGTATCGAAGAAAATATGTTAAATTCGAGTAATTACACAATAAATCATACAAGTTTAAACGTTGTCGATTCAAGTAAATACTTAGGGATTACAATTATGAAGGACTTACATTAGAGCCATCGTATGAAATATGTTGAAGGGTCGGCGAACCAACACTGCTCGTCATTGATACAACGTTTAGAAGCTGCAAAAAATGTACTAAGGAGACTCCCTATGATATAGAAGGTTTTCGATAGCGTTGAAAGACAGTCATACAATTCCTTTTAAAACAGTAAACAGCCATTTGATTGTGTATTATAATATTTATATTTTGTAGTATCCAGATTTCGGCTTTTATGCCATTATCAAGTACAATGCTGAAAGCTGTTTGATCATTATTAAGTCACATCTGACAAGGAAATCCAAAGCAGATAAATAAGGCAAACAATTAAATAAGGCTAAAAGCAGGTAGCCTTTTTACCTGCTTTGGACAGCCTTAACAGATATGACTTATTAATCATGTAACGATTTTTAGCTAGTACTTGATAATGGCATAAAAGCCGAAATGTGGATAGTACAAAAGACAATTACATAATAACACACAGTCGAACGGCGGTTTACTGTTAAAAAAAATTGCACATGATACGCTTGTCGGTCCTCTTCTGGAGTATTGATGCACAGTAAGGGATTCTTACCAGATAGAGTTGACGGAGGACATTGAAAAAGATAAAGGAAAGACAGAGTTCTGTTTTAAAGCGAAATAGGAGAGTGTTACGGATATGATAAGCGAGCTGAAATGGCAGTCATTAAAACAAAGCCGTTTTTATATGCCTGTCTCAAAGAACGGACACTGTTGACGATCCACAGCTTTACGAAGTAATTCGAAATTACTTCACTGAACACGAATTTCTTGACATAAGTATACGTCGACTACGCAGCAGCATTTGAAGGTTTGTCCCGGTCCGACACAAATTTTCGTGCGTCGCTATTGGGTGCTAGATCTACACCTAATAAAACTGGTGCCAGCAATTCGCATTCAGTGAATTAATTTCGCAAGGTCTTTTTGTTTGAGAGAGATCTCTTTACGAAATTTCAGTCAGCATCTTCCTGCCCTGAACGCGAAAAAATTTGTTGACTCCCACTTGCGTAGAGGGAAATGGCCATCGTGATAAGAGAAATCCGAGATTTCACGGAAACATTTTGTTGCTCACTTTTCCCATGTGCTATTAGAGACTGAAAGGTTGAGAAGTCTGTAAGTGGTCCTACGAACCTTGGGCAAAAGAAATCTTTATTCGATAACAAATTCGTGTGAGTCTTCAGTATGTATGGAAACGTCACCTGCAGAAAGTACAGATGATTTGCAGACCAGAATTCCTCCTAAATTTATTTCGCTGGCCTATGATTTAGTCATAAAGAAACATCAAAGTTTTTTGTTTGTACGAGCGAGCCTCACACACCACATGTGACCGACAGGCGACCGCGCGTCAATGTCAGGTCATGAAAGCTATACGGGTGCCTTCCTAGTTCATGTTGACAACACGCGGCTGAAACGTACGTGGAAAAATATGCCGCATCAGTTCGAAGAGACTTTCCAAGATTCGCTAGCAGCCAAGCCCAGAGGAAGTGTGATATTCGCAAAGCTATGGCCGTCTTTCGCTTAGTTCATTATTGAGAAGTTTCGTACATTTTTTGCGACGAACGTACTTTGTTTAAACAAAGCAGTACGTTGAAATCTTTATTTATAAACCTAGTTGATCATTTTATACACAAATAAGCTGTTATTTTATTCTTTCGGCTAGTCGTTTGTGAGCAACTGAAAGCTAGCGACAGCACCGTAAATATTTGTTTGCGTGAAGACTGATAAGTAACTTTTTGATACCGTTGAGAATTGTTGATACGATATTTGATTCTCCCTGCACGCTGAAAACTCGCCCTGTGTTATGGTCACTTGTGGTATCCACTTCGTATTCACTTTTCATATTTGTTATCTGCCGAACTAAAAGAGTTTCAGCATCAAAACAACAACGAGACACGAACCTGTATTTATTTATATATTACTGGTAATAAACCGAACTTGGAATGTGGTTGAATAACGAAATACAGGTTGATTATAATTAAACTTTCAAAACGCTGTAGATATAACGCCACTAGTCAGAATGACGTCAAATTTCAACGGAATATTTTCGGAGAAGGGGGAAAACGTGTGGTAGAAGAAAAAAATAGTGTGAAAATTGATCAATAGATGGTGCTGTATGTGGCAGAATACATAAACGAAAACACCTGTAATGCGCACGAACCATTGAAGTTGGTATAAACACGCCAGCTACACGGCTTTTCCTCCTTTCGCGACTGTGACGTTCACCATAACTGTCTCAAATCGGGATCGCGCTCTGCTTGTAAAGCTGTGTTACAAGAATGGTGACTGTGCACACGCCGCTCTGCAGAAGTTCCGGACACTGAAGCGTTTGAAGAAAGGCGTTGGTCTGATGACTGTCGTGGGTCTGGAGAAAATGATTCGGAAATTCGAAAAGACGGGTTCGTTTGGTGTGCAACCTGGTAGAGGGAGGAAACGAACTGATTCGATGTCAGTGGAAACAGTGGCCACAGCTATGCAGGAGGAGGCGAGTGGTGGTGTGCAAACGTGTAGTGCGCGGAGAGTTGCTCGAACATTGGACATACCCGTGATCACGGTGCGTAAAATTCTACGAAACTTCTTTGCTATCCATTCAAAATTTTACACGTGTTCGAGTTGCTTCCTGTTGATCTTCCAGCAAGAGAGACCTTTGCTTTAGAATTTCTTGCTTTCATGTAAGTGGACAGTGGTTCCATCTGACAGGATATGTCAATATACAGAATTGTCGAATATGGGCAACGGAAAGTCCACACACAAATCAACCAGTACAACTTTATCCTCAAAAGATCACTGTGTGGTGCGGGTTTACGGCATCATTTATCATAGGGCCATATTTTTTCGAAGAGACAGGTGCTTCCGGTCCTATTACCTGTACCGTCACTGGTAAGCGCTATGAGTGCCATTCCAGCTCTCAAACAGCGTGCATGTGTGGATGGAATCATCTTTATGCAAGATGGCGCACCTCCGCACATTGCAAATCCAGTTAAGCAGCTGCTGAAGCGCCCTTTCGGAAATGCTAGAATTATCAGCCGCCATTTCCCTACAGCCTGGCCATCCCGAACACCTGATCTTAATCCGTGTGGCTTCTGGCTGTGGGGCTATCTGAAACCTGTTGTTTTCAGTGTTACGATTACAAACTTAGCTGCATTGAAAGCAAGCATTGCGCATCACATTCTGAATGTGACCCCGGAAACACTTCGATCAGTTGTGGAACATACTGTTTCTCGATTTTAACTTGTTGCAGAAAACGGTGGACAGCATATTTAACATGTTTTGCGCCAGTCACGTGGAAGTTAATGATCCGATTTGTTTTTGATTGATGCTTTTTATGCAGTTTTTGGCCTCAGGACAATAAAAAAACCCGGCTCCTCCGAACGGGGGTTCGAGTCCTTCCTCGGTGATGGGTGTGTGTTGTTCTTAGCGCAAGTTAGATTAAGTGGAGTGTAAGTCTAGCGACCAATGGCCTGAGCTGTTTGGTCCCTTACGAATTCACACACATTTGAACATTTGAATTAAAAACCGGTTTTTCCCATCCGATGTGATATGACACTGCCGTGGTGGATGGGCTTACGTAACTAACAGTATGACACCTGTACACCCACGCACGCTGCGTAGTATAGTTTGTTTAAAGTCAAACGTGCACCTTAGGCATTGTTGTTTGATTGATTTGTCATTTGAAGTCGACCACTATTAAATTATTATGCTTACAGCGCCATCTATTGCTACGTTTCGTAACTATTTTTTTCTGCCATACGTTTTCCCCCTTCTCCGACAATATTCCATTGCAATTTGACGACATTCTGGCCAGTGGTGTTATTTCCACATCGGTTTGAAAGTTTAACTTTAATTATAATCGCCCTGTACTTCAGTATGCACAGGTTCATGATTTCACGGCGATATATAATGATAAAATTTTCTCGAACTTCTAGCCACGTTAGCCGGCCGGTGTGGCCGAGCGATTCTAGGCGCTTCAGTCTGGAACCGAGCGACCGCTACGGTCAAAGGTTCGAATCCTGCCTCGGGCATGGATGTGTGTGATGTCCTTAGGTTAGTTAGGTTTAAGTAGTTCTACGTTCTAGGGGACTGATGACCTTAGATGTTAAGTCCCATAGTGCTCACAGCCATTTGAACCATCTAGCCACGTTAGGTGGTTAAATTTCCCGTGACAGTCTCTATAAATCTGCCTACCCAGTTCTCTCACGATACTACTGCCGATTTCCTTACGCACACTTCGAAATCATTGTATTTTTGGTATGGTGGAGAATATTTTAACCAGACAGACATAGCCACAGTTGGAAGTGTGTTGGCTCCAAGTGTCGCCAACTACTTTGAGGACACCGCCGTGAAAACGGATCTTGCAAAGCCTAGTTTCTTTTACCGTTACTTTGTGAACACATTCAATGTATGTCTAATGAGCATGAAAAGTGTGCTACAGTTTTTGGACTACATCAACAACATCCATGACTACATCAAGTTTACCATGGAAGAGAAGACAGATGGTGCCTTACCGTTCCATGACGTCCTCGTCCGCCGAAAAACAAGTTGGTGTCTCAGATATAGTGTCTACCAGGAATCCACACACACGGACATCTGTACATTACCAGCAACCGCCACCCATCGTAGAAGTTGGCGCATTAAGCGGAAGGCGTTTCAGACGAAAGAACAGAATGGCATATGAAGTATGATGGAACAACAGACCAGAAAAGAAGACAGAAGAGGAAGCTTTTGGAAGATGAAGAAGAAGACCCTGATAATCCATCCTATAGTGCAGGAATGTATTGAGAAACTTTGATTGCAATTTCCAGTAAATTAGAATTTTTCGAATATAAGGAACATTTTCTCAAAATCCACTCAAGCTAGAGAGATGAAATTTTTATACAGCACTCCTAGTGGTCAAACTTACATTGTAACACAGCCATTTGGCAATATGTTCAGTAGTTTCATTTCAGTATAATTATAAAGCAATTATTTGTAAAAAATTTGGGTCATTAATAAAAAAATAATTGGGAGGAAACTAGAAAAGATACTCCAAATGGAGAAGGAGACAGTGTCTAACGTCCAGTCGGCAACGAGGTCACTAGAGACGGAACGTGAGCTCGGATTAGGGAAGGATGCGGAAGGAGTTCGGGCGTGCCCTTTCAATGAAACTATCCAGATATTCGATTGAAGTAATTCAGGGAAATCACGGAAAACCTAAATCAGGATGGCCAGATGCGGGTTTGAACAGTCGTCCTCCGGATGCGAGTCCAATGAGATAACCACTGCGTCTGCTAACTTAGTTCTGGAAAATGGTCACCGAACTGTAATTGAGGAGACACCTGTCATGAAATAGAAAAATGGTTTCGATGTCATAACAGAATCAATCCGGGTAAAGTTTCTGACAACAGCCTGAACAGACACGGCGTCCTGAGCCGAAGTGGGTCCCCTGTTCGATTCCCGGCCTGGTCTGGGATTTTTTCCGCCAGGGGACTGGGTGTTTGTGTTGTCCTCTTCATTTCATCATCATTAGATAAAGTGGCGAGGCTGGACAGTGCAAAGGTTGGGAGCTTTTTCATGCGCTGATAACAACGCAGCGCGAAGCACCATACAACAAATATTATCATCGTATCATCTGAACCAAGGCATATCTTGGGACCAGATCATCGGAATGTTGAGGGAGTGTGGCGGGGTGTGCAGCGTAAACATTTATAATATGTGACGCTGGAGTGAGCACCAGTAACATCATTGAAGGCAGCGCACTTGTGTAAGGATGGCAGCAGCAGTCACACAACAGGCATCACTTGACAATGGCAGAGGAGTACTCCGCCGAAAGCTCGTGGACATCTAACCACTTGAAACGGCTGGAAGCCGAAGATAATTTGTTCATTAAAGCATACATTCTTACAATTATATTTGGTGCTAGATAAATTTACTACAGCTGGAATAATTTATGCTAAGAACCCACAATCTAACCACACAATACTAAATATCAGCGTTGAGCCACTTCGAGTACACGTACCGTTTTATATTGTAATTACGACTACAATCAGAGTACTAATGACGTACCCTGTACAGTGTTACGTTATCGAGTCTACTGGAAGTCTTACTGTCACGATATAGTTTTCTTACACTGAGCATGAGATGACCACCGCACGATGGTGCAGCACCAGCATCGAACACCGCATTCCCGCCAAACTCACCAGGAGCCACTTCATTTCTCCTAGAACGTCTCGGGAGAATTCGGCACCGGACGCCAAAGCCCATTCCCTCGGTTACAGTAAAAAAAAAAAAATATCTTCTACTTGTAATTGGTTTATCACTGTTCTTCTGTAGACTTTTGACTACTCGCATCGTGGGGAAGGTAACAGCCTCGATTACTTACATCGTTGGAAAGGCCATGTCTTGATCCTGATCTTCATCCTGTCATACCCTCTTAGTGACGTTTCTACATAGGCTGTGCTCATTACAACTTGCTGAACCGTAATTTGTAATGAATTGTTTTGGCTCTTATCAATTTCACTTTCTTTCATGAAAACTTTTGTATTTTGATGCTTGCATAATTTAACTTCGAGTTTATTATTCGCCAGAGTATCATGAAGCTGCCACTTTCCTTTGCTACCGGCTATAGCATATACATTATTGGATCTTATGTCCACTCCTTGTCTTAATTCAGTAATTACCAAGTGACATGTAGGAGCGGTTAGCGCACTGGACTCGCTTTCGGGAGGAAGACGGTTCAAATCCGAGTTCGTCTACACAGATTTGGGTTTTCTGTTATTTCCCTAAATCGTTTAACGTAAATAACAGGATGGGATCATTGAAAGGTCGCGGCCAATCTCCTTCTCAACCCTTCCGTAATCTGAGTTCGTGCTCCGTCTGTAATGAATTCGTTGTCTACGGATGTTAAACCCTGATCTTCATTCATTCTTTAGTCTACTGATCACATTAAACCGCATGATTAACTGTGCTTTCCAGTAAACAGTTGCATGTCAGTGTCCTAATTTTGTAAATCTATACTAATAATAAACCTGCAAAATTGTGTGTGACTGTGTCTGGGTGTCTGAATACACTAATCTCCAAAACTATAAGGCGATTTTTTCCCCGTGATTTTCAAATGTAAATTCAGCCTAGCTTGGTGTAACACATAGGCTTGATTTCAGCAAAATGAGATCACGGGAAAGAGACAATTTGAAGAATTATAAGAGCGAATGCGTGTTTGCCTGTTATCGTATCAGGACTAAACTGCTGAACAGACCTGGATGAAATTTGTTATGTAGATAGCTTGAACAGCGTGGAAGAACATAAGCTGCGTTAGAAACTGTGTAGTACAAGATTTTCATTTGATGTGTGAAGTGTTACGCGAATTAGGGAAATACATTTACTCTTCGAAAAACTTATTTATTCTTTAACTTTTGAGTTTTATCATACTTGTGGACATACTTTCTTTATTTGATATCCTCTACACAATACGTGTCATCAACATAATGAAAACGATGCTTATACAACCCTCAACGTGTTTAATCCATATTTCAATGCTGCAACAAAGTACGCGTGGAAGTAATTCTGGTACGTTTTCAAGATTAGGCGGCTGAATCGATTACGATGAAATTTGATAGGGAGACATCCTGGAGCCTCAAGAACATAGGTTACTTCGGAAAGTAAAACAGAAACAAAATTTGACATTTAAAAGTTTGAAGTAGCGGGAGGAACACTTTTTTTTACATAAACATGTTAATAATTACTACATTTGTTGCATACTACAGACACTTTATAATGTAGAGGTACTTAAATAGTACGATGCATAGATGCACGCACCTGCCAACGCCCAAGCGCATGTACCGTTCCACAGCCACCCTGCTTGCGTGCTACGTTGTCGTGTATTGCGGCGGTTACAGCAGGGATGGGGGATGGGAAATACCTCATCACCCA